>NC_092003.1:6751011-6825168 GCF_044704955.1 Pristiophorus japonicus | reverse complement strand
GGAAGGGAGGGAGGGAGGGAGGGGGAAGGAAGGGAGGGAGGGAGGGAGAGGGGAAGGGAGGAGGGAGGGAGAGGGAAGGGAGGGAGGGAGGGAGGGGGGAGGGAGGGAGGGAGGGGGGAGGAAGGGAGGGAGGGGGGAGGAAGGGAGGGAGGGGGGAGGAAGGGAGGGAGGGGGAGGAAGGGAGGGAGGGGGAGGAAGGGAGGGAGGGGGGAGGAAGGGAGGGAGGGGGGAGGAAGGGAGGGAGGGGGGAGGAAGGGAGGGAGGGGGGAGGAAGGGAGGGAGGGGGGAGGAAGGGAGGGAGGGGGGAGGAAGGGAGGGAGGGGGGAGGAAGGGAGGGAGGGGGGAGGAAGGGAGGGAGGGGGGAGGAAGGGAGGGAGGGGGAGGAAGGGTGGGAGGGGGGAGGAAGGGAGGGAGGGGGGAGGAAGGGAGGAGGAAGGGAGGGAGGGGGGAGGAAGGGAGGGAGGGGGAGGAAGGGAGGGAGGGGGGAGGAAGGGAGGGAGGGGGGAGGAAGGGAGGGAGGGGGGAGGAAGGGAGGGAGGGGGAGGGAAGGGAGGGAGGGGGGAGGAAGGGAGGAAGGGGGGGGAGGGAGGAAGGGGGGGAGGGAGGGGGGAGGAAGGGGAGGGGGGAGGAAGGGGAGGGGGGAGGAAGGGGAGTGGGGGAGGGGGAGGAAGGGAGTGGGGGAGGGGGAGGGGAGAGGGGGAGGGGGAGGGGGAGGGGAGTGGCGTGGCGGAGGGGCAGGGGGAGGGGGAGAAGGGGAGGAGCAGTGGGGGAGGGGCAGTGGAGGAGGGGGGAGGGCAGTGGGGGAGGGAGGAGCAGTGGGGGAGGGGAGGAGCAGTGGGGAAGGGGTGGAGGAGCAGTGGGGGAGGGGTGGGGGGGCAGTGGGGGAGCGGTGGGGGCAGTGGGGGAGGGGTGGGGGCAGTGGGGCAGTGGGGGAGGGGTGGGGGAGGGGAGGGGGCAGTGGGGGAGGGGTGGGGGGGAGCAGTGGGGGAGGGGTGGGGGGAGGGGTGGGGGGAGGGGTGGGGGGGCAGTGGGGGAGGGTGGGGGGAGCGGTGGGGGAGGGGTGGGGGGAGGGGTGGGGGTGGGGTGGGAGAGGGCAGTGGGGGAGGGGTGGGGGGAGCAGTGGGGGAGGGGAGGAGCAGTGGGGGAAGGGGAGGAGCAGTGGGGGGAAGGGGAGGAGCAGTGGTGGAAGGGGAGGGGCAAGGGAGGGGGAGGGGCAGTGGGGGAAGGGGAGGAGCAGTGGGGGAGGAGGGACAGTGGGGGAGGGGGAGGAGCAGTGGGGGAGGGGGAAGGGCAGTGGGGGAGGGGGGAGGGGCAGTGGGGGAGGGGGAGGGGCAGTGGGGGAGGGGCAGGTGGGGGAAGGGGAGGGGCAGGTGGGGGGCAGTGGGGGAAGGGGAGGAGCAGTGGGGGAGGAGGGACAGTGGGGGAGGGGGAGGAGCAGTGGGGGAGGGGGAAGGGCAGTGGGGGAGGGGGAAGGGCAGTGGGGGAGGGGGGAAGGGCAGTGGGGGAGGGGGGAGGGGCAGTGGCCCAGTGGGGGAGGGGGGGAAGGGCAGTGGGGGACGGGCAGTGGCCCAGTGGGGGAGGGGGGGAAGGGCAGTGGGGGAGGGGCAGTGGGGCAGGGGGAGGGGCAGTGGGGGAGGGACAGTGGGGGAGGGGCAGAGGGAGAGGGGGAGGAGCAGTGGGGGAGGGGCAGAGGGAGGGGGAGGGGCAGTGGGGGAGGGGGGAAGGGCAGTGGCCCAGTGGGGGAGGGGGGAAGGGCAGTGGGGGAGGGGGGAGGGGCAGTGGGGGAAGGGGAGGAGCAGTGGGGGAAGGGGAGGGGCAGTGGGGGAAGGGGAGGAGCAGTGGGGGAGGAGGGACAGTGGGGGAGGGGGAGGAGGGACAGTGGGGGAGGGGGAGGAGCAGTGGGGGAGGGGGAAGGGCAGTGGGGGAGGGGGGAAGGGCAGTGGGGGAGGGGGGAGGGGCAGTGAGGAAGGGGGGAGGGGCAGTGGCCCAGTGGGGGAGGGGGGAAGGGCAGTGGGGGACGGGCAGTGGCCCAGTGGGGGAGGGGGGAAGGGCAGTGGGGGAGGGACAGTGGGGGAGGGACAGTGGGGGAGGGGCAGAGGGAGAGGGGGAGGAGCAGTGGGGGAGGGGCAGAGGGAGGGGGAAGGGCAGTGGGGGAGGGGGGGAGGGCAGTGGCCCAGTGGGGGAGGGGGGAAGGGCAGTGGCCCAGTGGGGGAGGGGGGAAGGGCAGTGGCCCAGTGGGGGAGGGGGGAAGGGCAGTGGGGGAGGGGCAGTGGGGCAGGGGGAGGGACAGTGGGGGAGGGGGAAGGGCAGTGGGGGAGGGGGGAAGGGCAGTGGGGGAGGGGGGAAGGGTAGTGGCCCAGTGGGGGAGGGGGGAAGGGCAGTGGGGGAGGGGGGAAGGGCAGTGGGGGAGGGGGGAAGGGCAGTGGCCCAGTGGGGGAGGGGGGAAGGGCAGTGGGGGAGGGGGGAGGGGGGAAGGGCAGTGGGGGAGGGGCAGTGGCCAGTGGGGGAGGGGGGAAGGGCAGTGGGGGAGGGGCAGTGGGGCAGGGGGAGGGACAGTGGGGGAGGGACAGAGGAAGAGGGGGAAGGGCAGTGGGGGAGGGGGGAAGGGCAGTGGCCCAGTGGGGGAGGGGGGAAGGGCAGTGGGGGAGGGGGGAAGGGCAGTGGCCCAGTGGGGGAGGGGGGGATTATTCTATCTCTGGGCGGAGACCGGTGGGGATTTCACCGGCCGATACTCACACTGGATGGCCCGGAGTCGTGGGATGAAGGCGATGTTGGGTGAACTGGAGCCCACTTCGAACAAGCCTTTCTTCTTATTGAGCACCGGCGAGGCCTGGACAGTGAGCTTGTGTTGGAAATCTGCACCGGGAAAAGGGACAGTCACCATTAAACAGTCTGCTAATGGGACAGGCACTAACACAGGGTCTCTTAACAAATAGGAGCAGGAGTCGGCCATTCGGCCCCTCGAGCCTGCTCCACCATTTAATACGATCATGGCTGATCTGATCATGGACTCAGCTCCACTTCCCCGCCCACTCCCCATAACCCTTCACTCCCTCATCGCTCAAAAATCTGTCTATATCTGTCTTAAATTTATTCAATGACCCAGCCTCCACAGCTCTCTGAGGCAGCGAATTCCACAGATTTACAACCCTCAGAGAAGAAATTCCTCCTCATCTCAGTTTTAAATGGGCGGCCCCTTATTCTAAGACCGTGCCCCCTAGTTCTAGTCTCCCCCATCAGTGGAAACATCCTCTCTGCATCCACCTTGTCGAGCCCCCTCATAATCTTATACGTCTCGATAAGATCACCTCTCATTCTTCTGAATTCCAATGAGTAGAGGCCCAACCTCCTCAACCTTTCCTCATAAGTCAAGCCCCTCATCCCCAGACTCAATCGAGTGAATCTTCTCTGAACTGAACAAAGCAAGTGTATCCTTTCGTAAATATGGAAACCAAAACTGCACGCAGTACTCCAGGTGTGGCCTCACCAATACCCTGTGTAACTGTAGCAAGACTTCCCTGCTTTTATACTCCATCCCCTTTGCAATAAAGGCCAAGATACCATTGGCCTTCCTGATCACTTGCTGTACCTGCATACTATCCTTTTGTGTTTCATGCACAAGTACCCCCAGGTCCCGCTGTACTGCGGCACTTTGCAATCTTTGTCCATTTAAATAATAACTTGCTTTTCTATTATTTCTGCAAGAGCCCCTTGTTTGGTACTGCCCGATACTTGATGGGCATTAACCCTTCGTTTGGTACTAACCGATACATGATGGGCATTAACCCCTCGTTTGGTACTAACCGATACTCGATGGGCGTTAACCCCTCGTTTGGTACTAACCGATACAAGATGGGCATTAACCCCTCGTTTGGTACTAACCGATACTCGATGGGCGTTAATCCCCGTTTGGTACTAACCGATACTCGATGGGCATTAACCCCTCGTTTGGTACGAACCGATACTCGATGGGCGTTAACCCCTCGTTTGGTACTAACCGATACTCGATGGGCGTTAACCCCTCGTTTGGTACTAACCGATACTCGATGGGCGTTAATCCCCGTTTGGTACTAACCGATACTCGATGGGCATTAACCCCTCGTTTGGTACTAACCGATACTCGATGGGCGTTAATCCCCGTTTGGTACTAACCGATACTCGATGGGCATTAACCCCTCGTTTGGTACGAACCGATAGTCGATGGGCGTTAACCCCTCGTTTGGTACTAACCGATACATGATGGGCATTAACCCCTCGTTTGGTACTAACCGATACTCGATGGGCGCTAACCCCTCGTTTGGTACTAACCGATAGGCCTGCTGATGCGTTGGCCGTCCTTCACCTTCAGCTTGTTCTTTTTGAAGGTGCCTTTGCGTTTCTTCACGTTGGGCTTCTCGGCGTTCATCTGGTAGATGAGGAGGCTGAGCTCCCGCTCGAAGACGTCCAGCTCCCACTGCGCCAGGGCGTGTTCCCGCTGCCGTAGCGATTCCTCGTGCGACTTCTGCTGCAGGGCGGCCCGCTTCAGCTCCTCCTCGCGGCACAGCAGCTCCTGCAAAGGCCAAGTGGGGATGGGGTCAGAGCCAGTGCCGATAAACAACCCCACTCCCCCACCCCCCCCCCCCCCCCCCTACGGCCGAGGGAGAGTCCCCTCAACAAAGCACACAGCCCCTGCCCCCACCCCCACCACCACGGGCAAAGGCTCCGAGTCTCGCTGGGGTCCGCCGCCGGTGGATGTTCGACTGTGGAGGCCGTCGCGACCAGACGTGGACCACACACCTATAATCGCAGGGCAGCTGCCGCCACAACAACCTGCATTTATATAGCGCCTTGATGCGCCGAGCGCTCCCGTTCTGCACACAGCACCATTCTGATGTTGCTGGTCGTTCACCGATCGCGTCCGCTGTTTCATTCGGAGCGGTGTCTCCGCAAGATCCTGCAAATCCCCTGGGAGGACAGACGCACCAACGTTAGCGTCCTCGACCAGGCCCAACATCCCCAGCATCGAAGCACTGACCACACTCGACCGGCTCCGCTGGGCAGGGCCACATTGTCCGCATGCCCCCCAGACACGAGACTCCCCAAAGCAAGCGCTCTACTCGGAACTCCTTCACGGCAAACGAGCCCGAGGTGGGCAGAGGGAACGTTACAAGGGACCACCCTCAAAGCCTCCCTGATAAAGTGCAACATCCCCCACCGACACCTGGGAGTCCCTGGGCCCAAAGACCAGTCTGCCCTAAGTGGAGGAAGTGCATCCGGGAGGGCGCTGAGCACCTCGAGTCTCGTCGCCGAGAGCGTGCAGAGACCAAGCGCAGGCAGCGGAAGGAGCGTGCGGCAAACCAGTCCCACCCTCCCCTTCCCTCAACCAGTGTCTGTCCCACCTGTGACGGGGACTGTGGCTCTCGTATTGGACTGTTCAGCCACCTAAGGACTCACTTTAAGAGTGGGAGCAAGTCTCCCTCGATTCCGAGGGACTGCCGATGATGATGATGATGAGAAGCACGGCACGATTACAGCACAGGCCATTCGGCCCATCGAGCCCGTGCCGGCTCTCTGCAAGAGGACAGCGGGTTGTGTAGAGGACACAGAGAGGCTGCAAAGAGATTTGGATAGGTTAAGCAAATGGGCTAAGGTTTGGCAGATGGAATACAGTGTCGGAAAGTGTGAGGTCATCCACCTTGGGGGAAAAAAAAAACAGTAAAAGGGAATATTATTTGAATGGGGAGAAATTACAACATGCTGCGGTGCAGAGGGACCTGGGGGTCCTTGTGCATGAATCCCAAAAAGTTAGTTTGCAGGTGCGGCAGGTAATCAGGAAGGCGAATGGAATGTTGGCCTTCATTGCGAGAGGGATGGAGTACAAAAGCAGGGAGGTCCTGCTGCAACTGTACAGGGTATTGGTGAGGCCGCACCTGGAGTACTGCGTGCAGTTTTGGTCACCTTACTTAAGGAAGGATATACTGGCTTTGGAGGGGGTACAGAGACGATTCACTAGGCTGATTCCGGAGATGAGGGGGTTACCCTATGATGATAGATTGAGTAGACTGGGTCTTTACTCGTTGGAGTTCAGAAGGATGAGGGGTGATCTTATAGAAACATTTAAAATCATGAAAGGGATAGACAAGATAGAGGCAGAGAGGTTGTTTCCACTGGTCGGGGAGACTAGAACTAGGGGGCACAGCCTCAAAATACGAGGGAGACAATTTAAAACCAAGTTGAGAAGGAATTTCTTCTCCCAGAGGGTTGTGAATCTGTGGAATTCTCTGCCCAAGGAAGCAGTTGAGGCTAGCTCATTGAATGTATTCAAGTCACAGATAGATAGATTTTTAACCAATAAGGGAATTAAGGGTTACGGGGAGCGGGCGGGTAAGTGGAGCTGAGTCCACGGCCAGATCAGCCATGATCTTGTTGAATGGCGGAGCAGGCTCGAGGGGCTAGATGGCCTGCTCCTGTTCCTAATTCTTATGTTCTTATGTTTAAGAGCCCCTCAGCCCGTCCCACCCCCCCGCCCTTTCCCCGTAGCCCTCCAATGTTTTCCCTTCAGGTACTTATCCAACTCCTTTTTGAGTCTGCCACCCCCACCCTCTCAGGCAGTCCATTCCAGATCCTAACAACTCGCTGTGTAAAAACGTTTCTCCCAGTGTCGCCTTTAGTTCCTCTGCCAATCGCCTTAAATCTGTGCATCCTCTGGTTCTCCACCAAATGGGAACAGTTTCTCTCTCTCTCTCTCTCTCTCTCTCTCCTCTGTCTGGACCCCTCATCATTTTGAACCCCTCGATCAAATCTCCTCTCAATCGTCTCTGCTCCAAGGAGAACAACCCCGGCTTCTCCAGTCTCTCCACGTAACTACAGTCCCTCATCCCTGGGACCGTTCTCGTAAATCTCCTCTGCGCCCTCTCTAAGGCCTTCACATCCTTCCTAAAGTGCGGTGCCCAGAATTGGACCTGCCCCGTCACCTTCAGCGATTTGTGCACACACACACACACACACACACACACCCCCACCCCAGGTCTCTCTGTTCATGCACCCCCTTTTTAGGATTGCACCCTTTAGTTTATCTTGCCTCCCCACGTCCTTCCTACCAAAATCAACCTGACATAAAACGGTTTATCCGGCTTACTGTCGCATCGCTGTGTGCGCGATCTTGCTGTGCGCAATAATGGTCGCCGCGTTTCCCACATTACAACAGTGGCCAGGCGCCGAAAAGTACGTCACTGGCTGTGAAGCGCTTGGTCGTGAAAGGCGCCATGTAAATGCAAGCCTTTTTCACAATTTATCTCGTTGCACTTTTCTGCGCTAAACTGCATTTGCCGCCTGCCCGCCCGGGTGCGTGTTCTGTTAGCTGCCCGGCAAGTGCGGAACGCGCGGACAGGAAGTGGGGGGAGGGGCGTGGGGGGGAGGGGCAAGGTGGGAGTGGACGGGAGGGGGGTTGGGGAGGCGGGGGGAGGAGGTTGGAGCGGGAGAGGAGGGGGGGGAGGGGAGAGGGGGGAGGGGAGAGGAGGGGAGGGGAGGGGGGTTTGGGGAGGGAGGGGTTGGGTTGGAGCGGGAGAGGAGGGGGGGAGGGGAGGGGAGAGGGGGTTGGGGAGGGAGGGGTTGGGTTGGAGGAGGGGGGGAGGGGAGGGGAGGGGGGGAGGGAGTGGAGGGGGGGTTGGGGAGGGAGGGGTTGGGTTGGAGCGGGAGAGGAGGGGGGGGAGGGGAGTGGGGGGAGGGGAGGGAGTGGAGGGGGGGTTGGGGAGGGAGGGGTTGGGTTGGAGCGGGAGAGGAGGGGGGAGGGGAGTGGGGGGAGGGGAGGGGGGGGAGGGAGTGGAGGGGGGGTTGGGGAGGGAGGGGTTGGGTTGGAGCGGGAGAGGAGGGGAGGGGAGGGGAGGGGGGGTTGGGGAGGGAGGGGTTGGGTTGGAGCGGGAGAGGAGGGAGGGGAGGGGGGGTTGGGGAGGGGGTTGGAGAGGCGGGGGTTGAGTTGGAGGGGGACGCGACCCACCCCCATCGCTGCGCTTACCTTCTCCTTGGCCCGCAGCTCATTGAACATGCCCTGGATCTCCAGCTTCCAGTCGTCCTGCATGGAGTGAAAGGACTCCTGAGGCATCTCCAACAGCACCTGTTCCTCGATGGCGGTCAGCTGCTCCAAGATGGAGGCAAACAGCGGCCGGCGGTGAGGATCCTCCTCCCAGCATTCTGTGGGGGGGGGGGAAAGAGAGGCGAATGGGGAAAAAAAGAAAATATTTGTAAGTTAGTTTCTCTCTGGTGCCCATTCGAGTTGGAGTAGACAACAATACCTTGCATTTATATAGCGCATTTTAGTGCAGTAAAACATCCCAAGGTGCTTCAGGGGAGCGATTATCAAACACAAATTTGACACCGAGCCGCATAAGGATACATTCGGACAGGGCTTGGTCAAAGTCACCATCATAGGCAGTCCCTCGGAACCGAGCAAGACTTGCTTCCACTCTTAACATGAGTTCTCAGGTGGCTGAACAGTCCAATACGGGAGCCACAGTCCCTGTCACAGGTGGGACAGACAGTAGTTGAGGGAAGGGGAGGGTGGGACTGGTTTGCCGCACGCTCCTTCCGCTGCCTGCGCTTGGTTTCTGCGCGCTCTCGGCGACGAGACTCGAGGTGCTCAGTGCCCTCCCGGATGCACTTCCTCCACTTAGGGGCGGACTGGGTCTTTGGCCCAGGGACTCCCAGGTGTCGGTGGGGATGTTGCACTTTATCAGGGAGGCTTTGAGGGTGCCCCTTGTAACGTTTCCTCTGCCCACTTGGGGCTCGCTTGCCGTGAAGGAGTTCCGAGTAGAGCGCTTGCTATGGGACTCGTGTCGGGGGCATGTGGACAATGTGGCCCTGCCCAACGGAGCTGGTCGAGTGTGGTCAGTGCTTCAATGCTGGGGATGTTGGCCTGGTCGAGGACGCTAACGTTGGTCTTAAATCCCAGGGGATTTGCAGGATCTCGCGGAGACATCGTCGACCATGAGCTTGGTCAAAGAGGTCGGTTTTACGGAGCGTCTTAAAGGAGAGAGAGAGAGGCGGAGAGGTTTAGGGAGGGAGTTCCAGAGCTTGGGGCCCAGGCAGAGGAAGGCACGGCCACCGGTGGTGGAGCGATTATAATCAGGGATGCTCAAGAGGCCAGAATTAGAGGAGTGCAGACATCTCGGGGAGTTGTGGGGCTGGAGGAGGTTACAGAGATAGGCCGTGGAGTGATTTGTAAACAAGGATGGGAATTTTGAAATCGACGCCTTGCTTAACCAGGAGCCAATGTAGGTCAGAGAGCACAGATGAGTGAGCAGGACTTGGCGAATTAGGATAAGCAGAGGGATTGCAGTGGAGTTTTTTGATGACCTTAATTTTATGCAGACTGGGAGTCGGCAGGTAAGATCGAACGACACACTCCTGTCTGGTACTGCACAGCTTGCGTGTGTCTCCTTTACATATACAGTACACGTTCTGGGCACCACACTTTAGGAAGGATGTGAAGGCCTTGGGGAGGGTGTGGAGGAGATTGACGAGAATGGTCCCAGGGATGAGGGACTGTAGTTACGTGGAGAGACTGGAGAAGCCGGGGGTGTTCTTCTTGGAGCAGAGAAGGTTGAGAGGAGATTTGATCGAGGTGTTCAAAATCATGAGGGGTCTGAACAGAGTAGAGAGAGAGAGAGAGAGAGAAACTGTTCCCATTGGTGGAAGGGTCAAGAACCAGAGGACACAGATTTAAGGCGATCGGCAGAAGAACTAAAGGCGACGTAACAAAAAACCTTTTTTACGCAGCGAGTGGTTGGGATCTGGAATGCGCTGCCCGAGAGGGTGGTGGAGGCAGACTCAATCGTGGCTTTCAAAAGGGAGTTGGATAAGTAGCTGAAGGGAAAACATTGCAGGGCAACGGGGAAAGGGCGGGGGGAGTGGGACTGGCTGAGAATGGCCTGCTTCGAAAGCTACAACCATTCTATGATTCCATACGAGCGGGTATAGTGAGTTGGTCTTACCGCAGGTAAAGGGTACACAGCCAGATAGGAGATGGGTGACCATCAGGAAGGAGCAGTGCAAGGAAGGTAGTGCAGGGGTCCCCTGCGGTCATCCCCCTGCAAAACAGATACATCGCTTTGAGTACTGTTGGGAGGGATGACTCATCAGGGGAGGGCAGCAGCAGCCAACTTCATGGCACCGTGTGTGGCTCTGCTGCACAGGGGGGCAGGAAAAAGAGTGGGAGAGCGATAGTGATAGGGGATTCGATTGTAAGGGGAATAGATAGACGTTTCTGCGGCTGCAACCGAGACTCCAGGATGGTATGTTGCCTCCCTGGTGCAAGGGTCAAGGATGTCTCGGAGCGGGTGCAGGACATTCTGAAAAGGGAGGGTGAACAGCCAGTTGTCGTGGTGCACATTGGTACCAACGATATAGGTAAAAAACGGGATGAGGTCCTACAAGACGAATTTAGGGAGCTAGGAGCTAAATTAAAATGTAGGACCTCAAAAGTAGTAATCTCAGGATTGCTACCAGTGCCACGTGCAAGTCAGAGTAGGAATCGCAGGATAGCTCAGATGAATACGTGGCTTGAGGAGTGGTGCAGAAGGGAGGGATTCAAATTCCTGGGACATTGGAACCGGTTCTGGGGGAGGTGGGACCAGTACAAACCGGACGGTCTGCACCTGGGCAGGACCGGAACCAATGCCCTAGGGGGGAGTGTTTGCTAGTGCTGTTGGGGAGGAGTTAAACTAATACGGCAGGGGGATGGGAACCTATGCAGGGAGACAGAGGGAAGTAGAATGGGAGCAGAAGCAAAAGATAGAAAGAAGAGAAGTAAAAGTGGAGGGCAGAGAAACCCAAGGCAAAAAGCAAAAAGGTCCACATTACGGCAAAATTCTAAAGGGGCAAAGGGTGTTAAAAAGACAAACCTGAAGGCTCTGTGCCTCAATGCGAGGAGTATTCAGAATAAGGTGGACGAATTAACTGCGCAGATAGCAGTTAACGGATATGATGTAATTGGCATCACGGAGACATGGCTCCAGGGTGACCAAGGCTGGGAACTCAACATCCAGGGATATTCAACATTTAGGAAGGATAGACAGAGAGGAAAAGGAGGCGGGGTGGCATTGCTGGTTAAAGAGGAAATCAATGCAATTGTAAGGAAGGACATTAGCTTGGATGATGTGGAATCGGTATGGGTGGAGCTACGGAATACCAAAGGGCAGAAAACGCTAGTGGGAGTTGTGTACAGACCACCAAACAGTAGTAGGGAGGTTGGGGACAGCATCAATCAAGAAATTAGGGATGCCTGCAATAAAGGTACAGCATGGGTGACTTTAATCTACATATTGATTGGGCTAACCAAACTGGTAGCAATGCGATGGAGGACAATTTCCTTGAGTGTATGAGGGATGGTTTTCTAGACCAATATGTCGAGGAACCAACCAGGGAGCTGGCCACCCTAGACTGGGTGTTGTGTAATGAGAAAGGACTAATTAGCAATCTTGTTGTGTGAGGCCCCTTGGGGAAGTGTGACCATAACATGGTAGAATTCTTTATTAAGATGGAGAATGACACAGTTAATTCAGAGACTAGGGTCCTGAACTTGGGGAAAGGTAACTTCGATGGTATGAGGCGTGAATTGGCTAGAATAGACTGGTGAGTGATACTTAAAGGGTTGACGGTGGATAGGCAATGGCAAACATTTAAAGATCACATGGATGAACTTCAACAATTGTACATCCCTGTCGGGAGTAAAAATAAAACAGGGAAGGTGGCTCAACCGTGGCTAACAAGGGAAATTAAGGACAGTGTTAAATCCAAGGAAGAGGCATATAAATTGGCCAGAAAAAGCAGCAAACCTGAGGACTGGGAGAATTTTGTAATACAGCAGAGGAGGACAAAGGGTTTAATTAGGAGGGGGAAAATAGAGTACGAGAGGAAGCTTGCTGGGAACATAAAAACTGACTGCAAAAGCTTCTATAGATATGTGAATAGAAAAAAATTAGTGAAAACAAACATAGGTCCCTTGCAGTCAGAATCAGGTGAATTTATAATGGGGAACAAAGAAATGGCAGACCAGTTAAACAAATACTTTGGTTCTGTCTTCACGAAGGTAGACACAAATAACCTTCCGGTAATACTAGGGGACCGAGGGTCTCGTGAGAAGGAGGAACTGAAGAATATTCTTACAAAGCGGGAAATTGTGTTAGGGAAATTGATGAGATTGAAGGCCGATAAATCCCCAGGGCCTGATAGTCTGCATCCCAGAGTACTTAAGGAAGTGGCCATTGAAATAGTGGATGCATTTTCCAACAGTCTATCGACTCTGGAGCAGTTCCTATGGACTGGAGGGTAGCTAATGTAACACCACTGTTTAAAAAAGGAGGGAGAGAGAAAACAGGTAATTATAGACCGGTTAGCCTGACATCAGTAGTGGGCAAAATGTTGGAATCAATTATTAAAGACGAAATAGCAGCGCATTTGGAAAGCAGTGACAGGATCGGTCCAAGTCAGCATGGATTTATGAAAGGGAAATCATGCTAGAATTTTTTGAGGATGTAACTAATAGAGTGGACAAGGGAGAACCAGTGGATGTGGTGTATTTGGACTTTCAAAAGGCCTTTGACAAGGTCCCACATAAGAGATTGGTGTGCAAAATCAAAGCACATGTTATTGGGGGTAATGTACTGACGTGGATAGAGAACTGGTTGGCAGACAGGAAGCAGAGAGTCGGGATAAACGGGTCTTTTTCAGAATGGCAGGCAGTGACTAGTGGGGTGCCGCAAGGCTCAGGGCTGGGACCCCAGCTATTTACAATATACATCAATGATTTAGATGAAGGAATTGAGTGTAATATCTCCAAGTTTGCAGATGACACTAAGCTGGGTGGCAGTGTGAGCTGTGAGGAGGACGCTGAAAGGCTGCAGGGTGACTTGGACAGGTTAGGTGAGTGCGCAAATGCATGGCAGATGCAGTATAGTGTGGATAAATGTGAGGTTATCCATTTTGGGGGCAAAAACACAAAGGCAGAATATTATCTGAATGGCGGCAGATTAGGAAAAGGGGAGGTGCAACGAGACCTGGGTGTCATGGTACATCAGTCATTGAAAGTTGGCATGCAGGTACAGCAGGTGGTGAAGAAGACAAATGGTATGTTGGCCTTCATAGCGAGGGGATTTGAGTATAGGAGCAGGGAGGTCTTACTGCAGTTGTACAGGGCCTTGGTGAGGCCTCACCTGGAATATTGTGTTCAGTTTTGGTCTCCTAATCTGAGGAAGGACGTTCTTGCTATTGAGGGAGTGCAGCAAAGGTTCACCAGACTGATTCCCGGGATGGCGGGACTGACATATGAGGAGAGACTGGATCGACTAGGCTTATATTCACTGGAATTTAGAAGAATGAGAGGGGATCTTATAGAAACTTTTAAGATTCTGACGGGACTGGACAGGTTCGATGTGGGAAGAATGTTTCCGATGATGGGGAAATCCAGAACCAGGGGACACAGTCTAAGGATAAGGGATAAGCCATTTAGGACCGAGATGAGGAGAAACTTCTTCACTCAGAGAGTTGTTAACCTGTGGAATTCCCTGCCGCAGAGAGTTGTTGAGGCCAGTTCATTGGATATATTCAAGAGGGAGTTAGACATGGCCCTTACGGCTAAGGGGATCAAGGGGTATGGAGAGAAAGCAGGAAAGGGGTACTGAGGGAATGATCAGCCATGATCATATTGAATGGTGGTGCAGGCTCGAAGGGCCGAATGGCCTGCTCCTGCACCTATTTTCTATGTTTCTATGTATAAGGGTACCATTCACTCCCACCTGGTGTAACCATAAGAACATAAGATTAGGAGCAGGAGTTGGCCATTTGGACCCTCGAGCCTGCTCTGCCATTCAATAAGATCATGGCTGATCTGATCTTGGGCTCAGCTCCACTTCCCCGCCCGCTCCCCATAACCCTTCACTCCCTTATCGCTCAAAAATCTGTCTATCTCCGCCTTAAATATATTCAATGACCCAGCCTCCACAGCTCTCCGGGGCAGAGAATTCCACAGATTTACAACCCTCCGAGAGAAGAAATTTCTCCTCATCTCAGTTTTAAATGGGCGGCCCCTTATTCTAAGACCGTGCCCCCTAGTTCTAGTCTCCCCCATCAGTGGAAACATCCTCTCTGCATCCACCTTGTCAAGCTCCCTCATCATCTTATGCGTTTCGAATAAGATCGCCTCTCGTTCTTCCGAATTCCAATGAGCAGAGGCCCAACCTCCTCAACCTTTCCTCATAAGTCAACCCCCTCATCTCCGGAATCAGCCAGGAGTGGGATAATCCCTGCGGATGACACAGGAACCGGGAGCCCGTCTCCGATCGCTCACAGGTTACCGCTGGCCACGTTGGATGTTGATTTACTCACCCGCCATGAGCTGGGCAAAGGGTTCGGGGCAGGTTGAGGGGATGGGGAGCGTCAGCTTGTTGACAGCGACTCCGTAGGCAACAGCCAGCCCATCGATCCCTCTGTAGGGTACCTCCCCAGTCAGCAGCTCCCAAAGCAGAACCCCGTAACTGCGGAAAGAACACGAGCCGTCAACAAGGTGGACATTAAAACTATCATGTGTGCAAGCACGCTCTGGTAATGATTCCACGAGCTAAGGTTGTAGTACTTGAACTGTAGTGACCCGAGTCCTTTATTGCAGCTCCTCGAGTGAGGCCACCAAGAGGCGAGCTCCCTTTTATACTGGGTTGCCTGCAGTGTGCAGGTGACCCTTAGGTCTCCAGCAGCAGCACCCTCTGGTGTACAGGTATGGTATATACAGGGTGAAGTTACATTCATTGGTCTAGTGTTACAGTACATACATTAACATACATACATAACAAAAACAACAACTATAATATCCCAAGGTGCTACACAAGAGCACCATCAGACACAATTTGACACCAAGTCACAGAAGGGGAGATTAGGACAGGTGACCAAAAGCTTAGTCAAACAGAGAGATTTAAAAAAAAGACTTACATTTATATAGCGCCTTTCACTAACACCGGACGTCGCAAAGGGCTTTACAGCCAATGAAGTACTTTTGGAGTGTAGTCACTGTTGTAATTAGGGGAATGCGGCAGCCAATTTGCGCACAGCAAGCTCCCACAAACAGCAATGTGATAATGACCCAGATCATCTGTTTTTATGTTGATTGAGGGATAAATATTGGCCCCAGGACACCGGGGGTGAACTCCCCTGCTCTTCTTCCAATAGTGGCCGTGGGATCTTTTCCGTTCACTTGAGGGGACAGACGGGGCCTCGGTTTAATGTCTCAGCTGACAGACGGCCCCTCCGACAGTGCGGCGCTCCCTCAGTACTGCCCCTCCGACAGTGCGGCACTCCCTCAGTACCGCCCCTCCGACAGTGCGGCGCTCCCTCAGTACCTCCCCTCCGACAGTGCGGCGCTCCCTCAGTACCGCCCCTCCGACAGTGCGGCGCTCCCTCAGTACCGCCCCTCCGACAGTGCGGCACTCCCTCAGTACTGCCCCTCCGACAGTGCGGCACTCCCTCAGTACTGCACTGGAGTGTCGGCCTAGATTTTTGAGCTCAAGTCCCTGGTGTGGGACTTGAACCCACAACCTTCTGACTCAAAGGCGAGAGAGCTGCCCACTGAGCCACAGCTGACACCCTCTTGAAAGAGCGTCTTCAAGGAAGAGAGCGAGGCGGAGAGGTTTAGGGAGGGAGTTCCAGAACTTGGGGCCCAGGCAACAGAAGGCACGGCCACCGATGGTGGAGCGATTATAATCAGGGATGCTCAGGAGGGCAGAATTAGAGGAGTGCAGACATCTCGGGGGGGTTGTGTGGCTGGAGGAGATTACAGAGATAGAGAGGGGCGAGGGCCATGGATGGATTTGTTAACAAGGCTGCGAATTATGAAATCAAGGTGGTGCTTAACCGGAAGCTGATGTAGGTCAGTGAGCACAGGGGGTGATGGGTGAGCGGGACTCGGTGCGAGTTAGGACACGGGTCAGTGAGCACAGGGGGTGATGGGTGAGCGGGACTCGGTGCGAGTTAGGACACGGGGCAGTGAGCACAGGAGGTGATGGGTGAGCGGGACTCGGTGCGAGTTAGGACACGGGGCAGTGAGCACAGGGGGTGATGGGTGAGCGGGACTCGGTGCGAGTTAGGACACGGGGTCAGTGAGCACAGGGGGTGATGGGTGAGCGGGACTCGGTGCGAGTTAGGACACGGGGCAGTGAGCACAGGGGGTGATAGGTGAGCGGGACTCGGTGCGAGTTAGGACACGGGGCAGTGAGCACAGGGGGTGATGGGTGAGCGGGACTGGGTGCGAGTTAGGACACGGGGCAGTGAGCACAGGGGGTGATGGGTGAGCGGGACTCGGTGCGAGTTAGGACACGGGGCAGTGAGCACAGGGGGTGATGGGTGAGCGGGACTCGGTGCGAGTTAGGACACGGGGCAGCGAGCACAGGGGGTGATGGGTGAGCGGGACTCAGTGCGAGTTAGGACACGGGGCAGCGAGCACAGGGGGTGATGGGTGAGCGGGACTCAGTGCGAGTTAGGACACGGGGCAGCGAGCACAGGGGGTGATGGGTGAGTGGGACTCGGTGCGAGTTAGGACACGGGGCAGCGAGCACAGGGGGTGGTGGGTGAGTGGGACTCGGTGCGAGTTAGGATACGGGGCAGCGAGCACAGGGGGTGATGGGTGAGCGGGACTGGGTGCGAGTTAGGACATGGGGCAGCGAGCACAGGGGGTGATGGGTGAGTGGGACTGGGTGTGAGTTAGGACATGGGGCAGCGAGCACAGGGGGTGATGGGTGAGCGGGACTCGGTGCGAGTTAGGACGCGGGGGGCAGCTGAGTTTTGGATCACCTCGCGTATACGTGGGGTAGAATGTGGGAGGCCAGCCAGGAGTGCGTTGGAATGGTCAAGTCTGGAGGTAACAGAGGCAGGCGTTCGATGTTGTGGATCCAGCGCAGGGGAGGGGGGGTTATGAAGGGGCAGATCGATAGCACGCAACAATGGCGTACCTCCATACGTCGCTCCCCTTGGAGAAGGTGGAGGTCTTGATCACCTCGGGGGCCATCCAGGCGTAGGTGCCAGCCGTGCTCATCTTGGTGGTTTTGTGCCACTCGCGGGCGAGGCCGAAGTCAGTGATCTTCAGCGTCTTGCATTCCATGTCGTCATCTTCGATGGGCTGGAACAAGAGGACTGAAGACAGAAGGAGGGAAGCGTGTGTGAGCAGGAGCCCCGAAACAGAGCACCCAGCAACCCCTCTCCCCACCCCATTCTCCCCCCCACCCCCGGCACAAGAATCGCACCTCACCCGGGCAACGAGCGGCGGCGAATATTCAACTGTGTGGGGCATAATCTAAGAATAAGGGGCCGCCCATTTAAAACAGAGACGAGGAGGAATTTCTTCTCTCAGAGGGTTGTAAATCTGTGGAGTTCGCTGCCTCAGAGAGCTGTGGGGGCCGGGACATTGAATACATTTAAGACAGGAATAGACAGTTCCTTAAACGATAAGGGGGCGGGCGGGGAAGTGGACCCGAGTCCATGATCGGATCAGCCATGGTCGTATTAAATGGCGGAGCAGGCTCGAGGGGCCGAATGGCCGACTCCTGCTCCTATTTCTTATGTTCAAAGCCAATCTCAGCCCTCGCTCACGCTTGGCCCTCATCCGTGCCTTTGTTACCCCTAATCTTGACTCTTCCAACTGGGCTCCCCTGGCCGGCCTCCCACCCTACGTAAACTTGAGGTCATCCAAAAAGTGTCCGAACTCGCATCGAGTCCCGTTCACCCATCACCCCCCATGCCCGCCGACATACATTGGCTCCCGGTTAAACAACACCTTCGATTTTAAAATCCTCCTAGTTTTCTAGATCCTCCTAGATCTCCTCCGGCTCCACTACCCCTCCCGAGATCTCTGCGCTCCTCCAATGTCTGGCCCCTTGAGCGTCTCCCGATTCCCATCGCTCCACCATCGGTGGCCGTGCCTTCTGTTGCCTGGGCCCCAAGCTCTGGAACTCCCTCCCTAAACCTCTCCGCCTCTCTCTCCTCCTTTAAGACGCTCCTTAAAACCGACCTCTGTGACCCAGCTTTTGGTCACCTGTCCCTAATATCTCCTTATGCGGCTCGGTGTCAAATTTTATCTGATAACACTCCTGTGAAACGTCTTGGGATGTTAAAGTCGCAATATAAATATAAGTTGTTCTTTAATGGTGGGATTCCTTGCTAGATATCCGGGGAGGGCAGGCTGTCTTGATATTTTTTTAACTTGTTAGTATTTGTCCTGTCCTCCCCTCATTCTCCCATCCGTCTCAAGGTCCATTTCAGTGTCCGGAAGAGGAGACAAAAGGGTTGGAGAATTAAACAAGTTACAGCCCGTGCAGTTCGGTATTCTGCCACCAGGCGGCAGTCTCCACCACCTGTCGCTGCATCAGCTTTCAGCATACGGCCCCCAAACCAACGGAGGAATAGGAGGAGGCCATTCAGCCCCTCGGGCCTGTCCCGCCAATCAGTCCGATCATGCTGCTTTGTGCCAAGGGCCTCTTGACGTGAGCACTCTGAGCTAAAAGTGGCACGGAGGGGAGATCAAACCCCTCACCCTGTACACTCTCCAGTGACAATACTGAGGGAGCGCCGCACTGTCGGAGGGGCAGTACTGAGGGAGCGCCGCACTGTCGGAGGGGCAGTACTGAGGGAGCGCCGCACTGTCGGAGGGACAGTACTGAGGGAGCGCCGCACTGTCGGAGGGGCAGTACTGAGGGAGCGCCGCACTGTCGGAGGGGTCGTACTGAGGGAGTGCCGCATTGTCGGAGGGGCGGTACTGAGGGAGCGCCGCACTGTCGGAGGGGCAGTACTGAGGGAGCGCTGCACTGTCGGAGGGGCGGTACTGAGGGAGCGCCGCACTGTCGGAGGGACAGTACTGAGGGAGCGCTGCACTGTCGGAGGGGCAGTACTGAGGGAGCGCTGCACTGTCGGAGGGACAGTACTGAGGGAGCACCGCACGATCGGAGGGGTGGTACTGAGGGAGTGCCGTACTGTCGAAGGGGCGGTATCTCACTCTCCCTTTCCGTGTTTCTACCCACTTTCCGTTTCTGTTTATCTCTCACCCGGTCCCCCTCTCTCCCTCTCACTGTCTCTCGGCCCCTCTCTCTCTCACTCCCTCCCTCCCTCTCTCCTCCTTCCTCTGTCCCTGTCTCTCTCGCTCCATGTTGTGGTTCTGACTCATACATGCCACACAGGGAACACAAGAGCTGACACAGACGGCACTAACTCAGGAAGGGACAAGTGCGAGCCCAGGACATGTGAAAACATGCCCCGACACAGGGCTCTGCCTCCGCATCCCACACTCCTCCAACTTGCATCGGTGTGAACACAATATCTGCTCAGAAAAGCCTGAAGAAAGAGAAGGTTGATTTTCAGAGGGTCTCTGGGGGGGAGGAGAGAGAGAGAGAGAGTGTCCCCTGGGGGAGAGAGGGAGTCCCTCGAGCATGTCGATCTGTGACACTGTACTCGGTGCGGACAGCGGGGGGGGGGGGGGGATGTGGAACCCCAGGGGCAGACACATCGCTGTTTTATTCCATTATCAAGAGACTCTGCATTGTACTGCAATCTCTCTCAGACTCTCTCCCTCCCTCTCTCTCTCTCTGTCACTCCCTCTCTCCCTCCCTCTGTCACTCCCTCTCTCTCTCTCTCTCTGTCACTTCCTCTCTCTCTCTCTCTCTCTCTCCCTCCCTCTCCCTCTCGCTCTGTGTCACTCCCTCTCGCCCTCTGTCTCTGTCTGTCTGTCACTTCCTCTCTCTTGCTCTGTCTGTCACTCCCTCTCTCTCTCTCTGTCTCTCTGTCACTCCCCCTCTCTCTCTCTGTCACTCTCTCTCTCTCTCTCTCTGTCACTCCCTCTCTCTCTCTCTCTGTCACTCCCTCTCTCACTCTCTCTCTCTGTCACTCCCTCTCTCTCTCTGTCACTTCCTCTCTCTCTCTCTCTCTGTCACTTCCTCTCGCTCTGTGTCACTCCCTCTCGCCCTCTGTCTCGGTCTGTTTGTCACTTCCTCTCTCTTGCTCTCTGTCTGTCACTCCCTCTCTCTCTCTCTCTGTCTCTCTGTCACTCCCCCTCTCTCTCTCTCTGTCACACTCTCTCTCTCTCTCTCTCTGTCACTCACTCTCTCTCTCTCTCCCCCTCTCTCTCTCTCTCTCTCTCTGTCACTCCCTCTCCCTCTCTCTCTCTCCCTCTCTCTCTCTCTGTCACTCCCTCTCTCTCTCTCTGTCTCTGTCACTCTCTCTCTCTCTCTGTCACTCTCTCTCTCTCTCTCTCTCTCTCTCTGTCACTCCCTCTCTTTCTCTCTCTGTCACTCCCTCTCTCTCTCTCTGTCACTCCCTCTCTCTCTCTCTGTCACTCCCTCTCTCTCTCTCTCTCTCTCTCTGTCACTCCCTCTCTCTCTCTCTCTGTCACTCCCTCTCTCTGTCACTCCCTTCCCCTTACCCCCCCCTCCGCTCTTTACTCCCCTCTCCCCTCTCGCCCCCTTACCCCCCTCCCCTCTCGACCTCTTACCCCCTCCCCTCTTGCCCCCTTACCCCCCTCCCCTCTTGCCCCCTTACCCCCTCCCCTCTCACCCCCTTACCCCCTCCCCTCTCTCCCCCTTACCCCCCTCTCCCCTTCCACTCTCTCCTTACTCCCCCTCCCCTAACCCCCTTAGCCACTTTACTCTCCCCCTTTCACTCCCCTCCCTGTTACCCTCCTCCCCCTTACCCCCTCTCTCCTCTCTCCCCTCACCCCTCTCCCCCCGCCTCCCCCACACATGCCAGGACCTGCTGCTGTTCGTGGCGATTCCAGCCAGTCAGGAAGCCCTGCCTACAACACCCAGTGCCGGGAGGTAGTGGGGAGGGAGGGTGTGTGCCACGGGGCACACGGCTGGCCAAACGCTGCCCCTTGGCGTGTTTACGGATTCAAAGGCAGCTGACAGCGTCAGAAAAATGCAGCACATCCAAAGCAGAGTTTCTGTCGAACAGGCAGAGTGAGTTTCAGTCAGATCCAGACCTGCCCTAAAGGGTATACCAAGCTCCAGAAACATTTTACGACATTTTATTTCCTGTTTTTCTCCCTGAAGGAGAAACAATTCTGAAAATCAATGCAGACAGAGCGAGAGGGGGAACTCCACCAAAATGTGTCACTGTATAACACTGGGGTACAGTACTGGTGGGTACAGGTCTGTCACTGTATAACACTGGGGTACAGTACTGGTGGGCACAGGCCTGTCACTGTATAACACTGGGGTACAGTACTGGTGGGTACAGGTCTGTCACTGTATAACACTGGGGTACAGTACTGGTGGGTACAGGTCTGTCACTGTATAACACTGGGGTACAGTACTGGTGGGTACAGGTCTGTCACTGTATAACACTGGGGTACAGTACTGGTGGGTACAGGTCTGTCACTGTATAACACTGGGGTACAGTACTGGTGGGTACAGGTCTGTCACTGTATAACACTGGGGTACAGTACTGGTGGGTACAGGTCAGACACTGTATAACACTGGGGTACAGTACTGGTGGGTACAGGTCTGTCACTGTATAACACTGGGGTACAGTACTGGTGGGTACAGGTCTGTCACTGTAGAACACTGGGGTACAGTACTGGTGGGTACAGGTCTGTCACTGTATAACACTGGGATACAGTACTGGTGGGTACAGATCTGTCACTGTATAACACTGGGGTACAGTACTGTGGGTACAAGTCTGTCACTGTATAACACTGGGGTACAGTACTGGTGGGTACAGGTCTGTCACTGTATAACACTGGGGTACAGTACTGGTGGGTACAGGTCCGTCACTGTATAACACTGGGGTACAGTACTGGTGGGTACAGGTCTGTCACTGTATAACACTGGGGTACAGTACTGGTGGGTACAGGTCTGTCACTGTATAACACTGGGGTACAGTACTGTGGGTACAGGTCTGTCACTGTATAACACTGGGGTATAGTACTAGTGGGTACAGGTCTGTCACTGTATAACACTGGGGTACAGTACTGGTGGGCACAGGTCTGTCACTGTATAACACTGGGGTACAGTACTGGTGGGTACAGGTCTGTCACTGTATAACACTGGGGTACAGTACTGGTGGGTACAGGTCTGTCACTGTATAACACTGGGGTACAGTACTGGTGGGTACAGGTCTGTCACTGTATAACACTGGGGTACAGTGCTGGTGGGTACAGGTCTGTCACTGTATAACACTGGGGTACAGTACTGGTGGGTACAGGTCTGTCACTGTATAACACTGGGATACAGTACTGTGGGTACAGGTCTGTCACTGTATAACACTGGGGTACAGTACTGTGGGTACAGGTCTGTCACTGTATAACACTGGGGTACAGTACTGGTGGGTACAGGTCTGTCACTATAACACTGGGGTACAGTACTGGTGGGTACAGGTCTGTCACTGTATAACACTGGGGTACAGTACTGTGGGTACAGGTCTGTCACTGTATAACACTGGGGTACAGTACTGGTGGGTACAGGTCTGTCACTGTATAACACTGAGGTACAGCACTGGTGGGTACAGGTCTGTCACTGTATAACACTGAGGTACAGTACTGTGGGTACAGGTCTGTCACTGTATAACACTGGGGTACAGTACTGGTGGGTACAGGTCTGTCACTGTATAACACTGGGGTACAGTACTGGTGGGCACAGGCCTGTCACTGTATAACACTGGGGTACAGTACTGGTGGGTACAGGTCTGTCACTGTATAACACTGGGGTACAGTACTGGTGGGTACAGGTCTGTCACTGTATAACACTGGGGTACAGTACTGGTGGGTACAGGTCTGTCACTGTATAACACTGGGGTACAGTACTGGTGGGTACAGGTCTGTCACTGTATAACACTGGGGTACAGTACTGGTGGGTACAGGTCTGTCACTGTATAACACTGGGGTACAGTACTGGTGGGTACAGGTCTGTCACTGTATAACACTGGGGTACAGTACTGGTGGGTACAGGTCAGACACTGTATAACACTGGGGTACAGTACTGGTGGGTACAGGTCTGTCACTGTATAACACTGGGGTACAGTACTGGTGGGTACAGGTCTGTCACTGTAGAACACTGGGGTACAGTACTGGTGGGTACAGGTCTGTCACTGTATAACACTGGGATACAGTACTGGTGGGTACAGATCTGTCACTGTATAACACTGGGGTACAGTACTGGTGGGTACAGGTCTGTCACTGTATAACACTGGGGTACAGTACTGGTGGGTACAGGTCTGTCACTGTATAACACTGGGGTACAGTGCTGGTGGGTACAGGTCTGTCACTGTATAACACTGGGGTACAGTACTGGTGGGTACAGGTCTGTCACTGTATAACACTGGGGTACAGTACTGTGGGTACAGGTCTGTCACTGTATAACACTGGGGTACAGTACTGTGGGTACAGGTCTGTCACTGTATAACACTGGGGTACAGTACTGGTGGGTACAGGTCTGTCACTATAACACTGGGGTACAGTACTGGTGGGTACAGGTCTGTCACTGTATAACACTGGGGTACAGTACTGGTGGGTACAGGTCTGTCACTGTATAACACTGGGGTACAGCACTGGTGGGTACAGGTCTGTCACTGTATAACACTGAGGTACAGTACTGTGGGTACAGGTCTGTCACTGTATAACACTGGGGTACAGTACTGGTGGGTACAGGTCTGTCACTGTATAACACTGGGGTACAGTACTGCTGGTTACAGGTCTGTCACTATATAACACTGGGGTACAGTACTGCTGGGTACAGGTCTGTCACTGTATAACACTGGGGTACAGTACTAGTGGGTACAGGTCTGTCACTGTATAACACTGGGGTACAGTACTGGTGGGTACAGGACTGTCACTGTATAACACTGGGGTACAGTACTGGTGGGTACAGGTCTGTCACTATAACACTGGGGTACAGTACTGGTGGGTACAGGTCTGTCACTGTATAACACTGGGGTACAGTACTGGTGGGTACAGGTCTGTCACGGATGATGTGCAATTTGAAGGAATATATTAAGAGGATCATGTTGCGTATTAAACGGTCCTGGACTAAGTAGGATTTCCTCTGTCGAGTACGGAATTAATCTGCCTCCAAAACTGATCCTCAATCTGATCACCAGTCTGTCGCTATGAAAAACTGATCCAATCCTACGATTTACTCCCTGGGTACGATCCCTCTACAGTATAATTAATGCTTAACTCCCTCGCTATCACTACAAGATCCTATTATCACGAGAATGCCATTTGTAACACTGCCGTATATCCTACTCCAGAGACTTGAGCGCATAATCTAGGCCGACACTCCAGTGCCAGTAGTGAGGGAGCGCCGCACTGTCGGAGGGGCAGTACTGAGGGAATCCCGCACTGTCGGAGGGGCAGTACTGAGGGAGTGCCGCACTGTTGGAGGGGCAGTACTGAGGGAATCCCGCACTGTCGGAGGGGCGGTACTGAGGGAGTGCCGCACTGTCGGAGGGGCGGTACTGAGGGAATCCCGCACTGTCGGAGGGGCGGTACTGAGGGAGTGCCGCACTGTCGGAGGGGCAGTACTGAGGGAGTCCCGCACTGTCGGAGGGGCGGTACTGAGGGAGTGCCGCATGTCGGAGGGGCGGTACTGAGGGAGCCCCGCACTGTCGGAGGGGCGGTACTGAGGGAGCCCCGCACTGTCGGAGGGGCGGTACTGAGGGAGTGCCGCACTGTCGGAGGGGCGGTACTGAGGGAGTGCCGCACTGTCGGAGGGGCGGTACTGAGGGAGCCCCGCACTGTCGGAGGGGCGGTACTGAGGGAGCGCCGTACTGTCGGAGGGGCAGTACTGAGGGAGCAGCGCACTGTCGGAGGGGCAGTACTGAGGGAGCGCTGCACTGTCGGAGGGGCAGTACTGAGGGAGCGCCGCACTGTCGGAGGGGCAGTACATAATAACATAAGAAATAAGAGCAGGAGTACGCCATTCGGCCCCTCGAGCCTGCTCCGCCATTTAATATGATTATTGCTGATCCGTTCATGGACTCAGGACCACTTCCCTGCCCTCTCCTCATAACCCCTTATTCCCTTTTCGTTTAAGAAACTGTCTATCTCGGCCTTAAATTTATTCAATGTCCCGACTTCCACAGCTCTCTGAGGTAGCGAATTCCACAGATTTACAACCCTCAGAGAAGAATTTTCTCCTCATCTCAGTTTTAAATGGGCGGCCCCTTATTCTAAGATCATGCCCCCTAGTTCTAGTCTCCCCCATCAGTGGAAACATCCTCTCTGCATCCACCTTGTCGAGCCCCCTCATAATCTTATACGTTTCGATAAGATCACCTCTCATTCTTCTGAATTCCAATGAGTAGAGGCCCAACCTCCTCAACCTTTCCTCATAAGTCAACCCCCTTCACCCCCGGAATCAACCGAGTGAACCTTCTCTGAACTGCCTCCAAAGCAAGTGTACCCTTTCGTAAATATGGAAACCAAAACTGCACGCAGTGCTCCAGGTGTGGCCTCACCAATACCCTGTGTAACTGTAGCAAGACTTCCCTGCTTTTATACTCCATCCCCTTTGCAATAAAGGCCAAGATAGTACTGAGGGAGCGCCGCACTGTCGGAGGGGCAGTACTGAGGGAGCGCCGCACTGTCGGAGGGGCAGTATTGAGGGAGCCCCGCACTGTCGGAGGGGCAGTATTGAGGGAGCGCTGCACTGTCGGAGGGGCGGTACTGAGGAAGCGCCGCACTGTCGGAGGGGCAGTACTGAGGGAGCGCCGCACTGTCGGAGGGGCGGTACTGAGGGAGCGCTGCACTGTTGGAGGGGTGGTACTGAGGGAGCGCTGCACAGTCGGAGGGGCAGTACTGAGGGAGCGCCGCACTGTCGGAGGGGCAGTACTGAGGGAGACATAAAACAGAGTCCACCATTCGCCCTTTCGGCTGGACGTAAAAGATCCCATGGCCACTATTTCGAAAAAAGAGTTCTCCCCGATGACCTGGGGACAAGATTTATCCCTCAACCAACATCACTAAAAACAGATGATCTGGTCATTATCACATTGCTGTGTGTGGGAGCTTGCTGTGCGCAAATTGTGCTACCGCGTTTCCCACAATACAACAGTGACCACACTTCAATAGTACTTCATTGGCTGTGAAGCGTTTGGGAACGTCCCGCAGTACGGAAAGGCGCTCTATCAATGTTCATTCCTTCTGGGAAGGACCAGGACAATATCGGCAAATATCATCGTCATCATAGGCAGTCCCTCGGAATCGAGGAAGACTTGTTTCCACTCCCAAAGTGAGTCCTTAGGTGGCTGAACAGCCCAATACGGGAACCACAGTCCCTGTCACAGGTGGGACAGACAGTGGTTGAGGGAAGGGGAGGGTGGGACTGGTTTGCTGCACGCTCCTTCCGCTCCCTGCACTTGGTTTCTGCACGCTCTCGGCGACGAGACTCGAGGTGCTCAGCGCCCTCCCGGATGCACTTCCTCCACTTAGGGCGGACTGGTCTTTGGCCCAGGGACTCCCAGGTGTCGGTGGGGGATGTTGCACTTTATCAGGGAGGCTTTGAGGGTGGTCCCTTGTAACGTTTCCTCTGCTCACCTGGGGCTCATTTGCCGGGTAGGAGTTCCGAGTAGAGCGCTTGCTTTGGGAGTCTCGTGTCGGGGGCATGCGGACAATGTGGCCCTGCCCAGCGGAGCTGGTCGAGTGTGGTCAGTGCTTCGATGCTGAGGATGTTGGCCTGGTCGAGGACGCTAACGTTGGTGCGTCTGTCCTCCCAGGGGATTTGTAGGATCTTGCAGAGACATCGTTGGTGGAATTTCTCTTGCGGAGTCTACTGTACATGGTCCATGTCTCTGAGCCATACCCCCTCTCCTCCTATGGGTCAGCCATGGACTGAACTCCCTACATGAACTGCTTGATTGGTGCCGGTATTCAGGGAGGTCCGTGTGTCCAGTGTGACCCCCCCCCCCCCAGTCAAGATCCACGGTGGGTCCTGGACACCGTGGACCCCATTTCCCTTAACTCGGGAGCCTCCTCTCAACAAGAGCAGGCATCGACGACAAGATCCAACACCGCCTCCCGTGCGCCAGTGCAGCCTTCGGCCGCCTGAGGAAAAGAGTTTGAAGACCAGGCTCTCAAATCCACCACCAGGCTCATGGTCTACAGTGCTGTAGTGATACCCGCCCTCCTGTATGGCTCAGAGACATGGACCATGTACAGTAGACACCTCAAGTCGCTGGAGAAATACCACCAACGATGTCTCCGCAAGATCCTGCAAATCCCCCGGGAGGACAGACGCACCAACGTTAGCGTCCTCGACCAGGCCAACATCCCCAGCATCGAAGCACTGACCACACTCGACCAGCTCCGCTGGGCAGGCCCACATTGTCCGCATGCCCCCCAGACACGAGACTCCCAAAGCAAGCGCTCTACTCGGAACTCCTTCACGGCAAACGGGCCCAAAGGTGGGCAGAGGAAACGTTACAAGGGACCACTCTCAAAGCCTCCCTGATAAAGTGCGACATCCCCCACCGACACCTGGGAGTCCCTGGCCAAAGACCAGTCCGCCCCTAAGTGGAGGAAGTGCATCCGGGAGCACGCTGAGCCCCTCGAGTCTCGTCGCCGAGAAGCGTGCAGAAACCAAGCGCAGGCAGCGGAAGGAGCGTGCGGCAAACCAGTCCCACCCACCCCTTCCCTCAACCACTGTCTGTCCCACCTGTGACAGGGACTGTGGCTCTCGTATTGGACTGTTCAGCCACCCGAGAAGTCACTTTTCGAGTGGAAGCAAGTCTTCCTCGATTCCGAGGGACTGCCGATGGTGACGGGGGAGGGGAGGTGGGGGAAGGGCCAGCTGGATAAGTTAAGTGTGTGTGTGTGTCTGGTCCATTATGGGCCACTGCCAGCAGCACGGATTAACAATATGCATCTTTATCTACCTTGGAGCCAGCCGATTGATTGCAGCAGGAGCCCAGGGCCACGTGACGTCCTTCCCGGCTTCCTGTCCTCACCACCAGACGGGGAAGGAGAGTGGGGGGCGGGGGGGGGGGGGGGGGGAGGGATAGGGCCCGCGACGAGAAGCTTAACTCCCAGCTGCAGAGCGGGTGTGTTCTCACGTACAGAGAACGAGGTGGGGCAGAGGTTTGGGGAGGGCAGCTGTAGCCCAGCAGTGTCCACAGGAGGCAACAAAAAGACTTGCATTTATATAGCGCCTTTCACGAACAGCGGACCTCCCAAAGCACTTTACAGCCAATGAAGTACTTTTTGAAGTGCGGTCACTGTTGTAATGTGGGAAACGCGGCAACCAATTTTGTGCACAGCAAGCTCCCACAAACAGCGACGTGATAATGACCCAGATCATCTGTTTCAGTGATGTCGGTTGAGGGATAAATATTGGCCCCAGGACACCGGGGAGAACTCCCCCTGCTCTTCTTTGAAATAGTGGCCATAGGATCTTTTACATCCACCTGAGAGGGCAGACGGAGCCTTGGTTTAATGTCTCATCAGAAAGACAGTACCTCCGACAGTGCAGCGCTCCCTCAGCACTGCCCCTCCGACAGTGCGGCACTCCCTCAGTACTGCCCCTCCGACAGTGCAGTACGGCGCTCCCTCAGTACTGCCCCTCCGACAGTGCGGCGCTCCCTCAGTACTGCCCCTCCGACAGTGTGGCGCTCCATCAGTACTGCCCCTCCGACAGTGCGGCACTCCCTCAGTACTGCCCCTCCGACAGTGCAGCGCTCCCTCAGTACCGCCCCTCCGACAGTGCGGCGCTCCCTCAGCACTGCCCCTCCGACAGTGCAGCGCTCCCTCAGTACTGCCCCTCCGACAGTGCGGGGCTCCCTCAGTACTGCCCCTCCGACAGTGCGGCGCTCCCTCAGTACTGCCCCTCCGACAGTGCGGGGCTCCCTCAGTACTGCCCCTCCGACAGGCGGCGCTCCCTCAGTACTGCCCCCCCGACAGTGCGGCGCTCCCTCAGTACTGCCCCTCCGACAGTGTGGCGCTCCCTCAGTACTGCCCCTCCGACAGTGCGACGCTCCCTCAGTACTGCCCCCCCGACAGTGCGGGGCTCCCTCAGTACTGCCCCTCCGACAGTGTGACGCTCCCTCAGTACTGCCCCTCCGACAGTGCGACGCTCCCTCAGTACTGCCCCTCCGACAGTGCGACGCTCCCTCAGTACTGCCCCTCCGACAGCACAGTACGGCACTCCCTCAGCACTGCACTGGGAGCGGCAGCCTGGATTTATGTGCTTACGTTTCTGGAGTGGGACTTGAACCCACGATCCCGTGACTCAGAGGCGAGTGTGCTGCCCCCACTGAGCCACAGCTGACACTGACAAGGCAGAGGAGGAGGGCTGAATGAGATCTCGCAGCCCACTGACAGCTGGCATCAGACCAGAGCGGGGAGAGAGGGGAGTGATGGGGAGAGAGAGAGAAATACTGGTGATAGGAGAGCACAGAGAGACCACCGTCAGTGCACGAAGTGCAAAAGGCAGCCCATATCTGGCTTCAACTGGTGGCTTATGGACCCTCCCTCTTGGGGTTAACCATCGGCAGTCCCTCGGAATCGAGGAAGACTTGCTTCCACTCTTAAAGTGAGTCCTTAGGTGGCCGAACAGCCCAATACGAGAACCACAGTCCCTGTCACAGGTGGGACAGACAGTGGTTGAGGGAAGGGGAGGGTGGGGCTGGTTTGCCGCACGCTCCTTCCGCTTGGTTTCTGCACGCTCTCGGCGACGAGACTCGAGGTTAACAACTTGCATTTATATAGCGCCTTTAACGTAGCGAAACGCGCTTCGCAGGAGCGTTATGCCGCACAAACCTGACGGCGAGTTGCACAGGGAGAAGTTAGTGCAGCGCTTGGTCAAAGAGGTCGGTTTTAAGGAGCGTCTTGAAGGAGGAGAGAGGGGCGGAGAGGTTTAGGGAGGGAGTTCCAGAGCTTGGGGCCCAGGCAACTGAAGGCACGGCCACCGACGGTGGAGCGATTATAATCAGGGATGCTCAGGAGGGCAGAATGGGAGGAGTGCAGACATCTCGGGGGGGGGGGGGGGGGGCTGGAGGAGATTACAGAGATAGGGCTTAAGTCCGTAGGTGTAGGGAGGGCGGGGGGGGGAGCCAAGATGGGCAGCAACAGAGACGAACACTCCCAAGCCTTCCTCGAAGGCCCCACCGCGCCACGCCTCGCTTCCTCCGACGGGTTCCCCTATTGTGGCAGGGGCCTCCCACGCAGCCGCGACAAAGGAATCCACAACAGGAAGCCGGGGAGGAAACGGAGGAACAAAGTCGTTTCTAGCTGCAGCTCAGCGGGCCGGGGTCGGAGGTCAAACCTAGACAAAAGCGGCCACTTCCTGTCACAAAGACAGTGCAACTTTGGATGGGCTGTGCTGCAATTGCTGCTCTCTGAGCCTCTCTCTCTCTTTCTCTCTCTCACACACACACACACACACTCGTGACACCTACACTTCAATCAAAAATATAAAAGCTCTGTTCATTAGCCCAGCACTCACCCCCTCACCCCCCTCCGAGCTCATTTCCAAGTGGGCCATCAGTGGTGCTATATTTACACAGCTTCCGGCTGCAGTTCTGATGTCCCACTGCAATTCTTCTCTTGTACTCTGTGTGTGTGCGAATTCACGCCAGAGCTCGCTCAGCAACAGACAGGGTTCCTGCTTCTGATTACCATCAGTCACACCGCTGGAAAGTGCATGGGTAAACATTGAGAGAGGACAGTGTAGAGGGAGCTTTACTCTGTATCTAAACCCCTGTACCTGCCCTGGGAGTGTTTGATGGGACAGTGTAGAGGGAGCTTTACTCTGTATCTAACCCCCTGTACCTGCCCTGGGAGTGTTTGATGGGACAGTGTAGAGGGAGCTTTACTCTGTATCTAACCCCGTGCTGTACCTGCCCTGGGAGTGTTTGATGGGACAGTGTAGAGGGAGCTTTACTCTGTATCTAACCCCGTGCTGTACCTGCCCTGGGAGTGTTTGATGGGAAAGTGTAGAGAGAGCTTTACTCTGTATCTAACCCCCTGTACCTGCCCTGGGAGTGTTTGATGGGACAGTGTAGAGGGAGCTTTACTCTGTATCTAACCCCCTGTACCTGCCCTGGGAGTGTTTGATGGGACAGTGTAGAGGGAGCTTTACTCTGTATCTAACCCCCTGTACCTGCCCTGGGAGTGTGTGATGGGACAGTGTAGAGGGAGCTTTACTCTGTATCTAACCCCCTGTACCTGCCCTGGGAGTGTTTGATGGGACAGTGTAGAGGGAGCTTTACTCTCTATCTAACCCCGTGCTGTACCTGCCCTGGGAGTGTTTGATGGGACAGTGTAGAGGGAGCTTTACTCTCTATCTAACCCCGTGCTGTACCTGCCCTGGGAGTGTTTGATGGGACAGTGTAGAGGGAGCTTTACTCTGTATCTAACCCCGTGCTGTACCTGCCCTGGGAGTGTTTGATGGGACAGTGTAGAGGGAGCTTTACTCTCTATCTAACCCCGTGCTGTACCTGCCCTGGGAGTGTTTGATGGGACAGTGTAGAGGGAGCTTTACTCTCTATCTAACCCCGTGCTGTACCTGCCCTGGGAGTGTTTGATGGGGACAGTGTAGAGGGAGCTTTACTCTGTATCTAACCCCCTGTACCTGCCCTGGGAGTGTTTGATGGGACAGTGTAGAGGGAGCTTTACTCTGTATCTAACCCCCTGTACCTGCCCTGGGAGTGTTTGATGGGACAGTGTAGAGGGAGCTTTACTCTGTATCTAACCCCCTGTACCTGCCCTGGGAGTGTTTGATGGGACAGTGTAGAGGGAGCTTTACTCTGTATCTAACCCCGTGCTGTACCTGCCCTGGGAGTGTTTGAAGGGACTGTGTAGAGGGAGCTTTACTCTATATCTAACCCCCTGTATCTGCCCTGGGAGTGTTTGATGGGACAGTGTAGAGGGAGCTTTACTCTATATCTAACCCCCTGTATCTGCCCTGGGAGTGTTTGATGGGGACAGTGTAGAGGGAGCTTTACTCTATATCTAACCCCCTGTACCTGCCCTGGGAGCGTTTGATGGGGACAGTGTAGAGGGAGCTTTACTCTGTATCTAACCCCCTGTACCTGCCCTGGGAGTGTTTGATGGGACAGTGTAGAGGGAGCTTTACTCTGTATCTAACCCTAGTTGGGAGTCGAAGTGACTTCCCTGACATTGCGACAACTTAATCGATGAAAGGGAGAGGGAAAGTATTCAATGCCTGTCCGGCGAGACCCAGTCTCCGATACAGCTCCCAGTCACGGCTCAAACCCTCCCAGGACGGCAAAACAAATAAATTGGAAGTTGTCGAACACAAAGGGACTTGTTTGCCACACTTCGCTTCCCCTTGAAGCTCAAATGCATTTCCCGCCATTGTTGTGTTGTGTTTGTTTTCAAAGTGGCACTTGTCGAGTTTCCATTCCGAGGTGGGTCCCCTCTGATCCCCATCCACCCCTTTCTTTCCCATTCTCTTCCTTTCTCAGCCGTGGTTCAGTGGGTTGCTTGCTGTCGCTTGCCACCGAGTCACAAGGCTGTGGGATCGCGTCCGTACTGCACAACAATCCGGGCGGACACTCCCAGTGCAGTGCCGAGGGAGCGCCGTACTGCGCTATTGGAGAAACTGCTTCACTCAAAGAGTTGTTAACCTGTGGAATTCCCCGCCGCAGAGAGTTGTTGAGGCCAGTTCACTGGATATGTTCAAGAGGGAGTTGGATGTGGCCCTTACGGCTAAAGGGATCAAGGGGCACGGAGAGAAAGCAGGAATGGGGTACTGAGGTTGCATGTTCAGCCATGAACTCATTGAATGGCGGTGCATCTCGAAGGGCCGAATGGCCTACTCCTGCACCTATTTTCTATGTTTCTACTGAGGGAGCGCCGCACTGTCGGAGGGGCGGTACTGAGGGAGCGCCGTGCTGCGCTGTCGGAGGGGCAGTGCCGAGGGAGCGCCGTGCTGCGCTGTCGGAGGGGCGGTGCCGAGGGAGCGCTGTACTGCGCTGTCGGAGGGGCGGTACTGAGGGAGTACCGTACTGGCGGATGGGCAGTACTGAGGGAGCGCCGCACTGTCGGAGGGGCAGTACTGAGGGAGCGCCGCACTGTCGGAGGGGCGGTACCGAGGGAGCGCCGCACTGTCGGAGGGGCGGTACCGAGGGAGCGCCGCACTGTCGGAGGGGCGGTACCGAGGGAGCGCCGCACTGTCGGAGGGGCGGTACCGAGGGAGCGCCGCACTGTCAGAGTTGCCATCTTTCGGATGAGACGTTAAACCGAGGCCCTGTCTGCTCTCTCGGGTGGATGTAAAAGATCCCACGGCCACTATTGGAAGAAGAGCAGGGGGAGTTCTCCCCGGTGTCCTGGGGCCAATATTTATCCCTCAACCAACATCACTAAAACAGACGATCTGGGTCATTATCACATTGCTGTTTGTGGGAGCTTGCTGTGCACAAATTGCCTGCTGCGTTTCCCACATTACAACAGTGACTACACTCCAAAAGTACTTAATTGGCTGTAAAGCGCTTTGGGACGTCCGGTGGTCGTGAAAGGCGCTATATAAATGCAAGTCTTTCTTTTCTCGTGCAAATAAAGGACCTCCCTCCCCGAAAGCCAGAAGGATGAGAGTGAGAAAGAGACAGAGAGAGCGCGAGAGAGAGAGAGAAAGACAGAGAGAGCGAGAAAGAGAGAGAAAGACAGAAAGAGAGAGAGAGAGAGAGCGAGAGCGAGAGAACGTCACTCGCTCAGGTGGGCCGCAGGCTCATGTTTGGGAGAGGCGCGCAGCTAGGCCTGAAGCCTAACCTGCTGTCAACCCTGATTGGACGCAGCGTTGGAGCCTCTATCACATGACCAACTGCCCCGCCCACCCCCACCATTGGTCCAACCTCACGACGCCCCACCTCCTCACGGGCAAGCGGGAAGCAAACAGGCTCGGCATTGGCTGACCGCGTAGCTGTCTATCATACCACCTTTTCCCCCAACAGCTCCAATATTTTTTTATATAACAAATTGCATAGGATATACGGCACAGAAACAGGCCATTGGGCCCAACCAGTCCGTGCCGGCGTTTATGCTCCACTCGAGTCTCCTCCCGTCTTTCCTCATCTAAATCTATCAGCATAACCCTCTATTCCTTTTTCCCTCATAGGTTTATCCAGCCTCCCCTTAAATACATCGATACTATTCACCTCAACCCCTCCCTGTGGCAGCGAGTTCCACATTCTCACCCCTCTCTGGGTAAAGAAGTCTCTCCTGAATTCCCCATTGGGTGCATCAGTGACTATCTTATATTGATGGCCTCTAGTTATGCTCTTCCCCACAAGTGGAAACACTCTCTCTGTATCCACTCGATCGAAACCTTTCATTATTTTAAAGACCTCTATTAGGTCACCCCTCAGCTGCCTTTTTTCAAGTGAGACCCCCAGCCTGCTCATCCTTTCCTGATATATATACCCTCGCATTTCTGGTATCATCCTTGTAAATCTTCTCTGCACCCTCTCCAGTGCCTCGATATCCTTTCTATAATACGGCGGCCAGAACTGTACGCAGTGTGGTCTAACCAATGATACAGGTTCAGTATGATTTCCCGACTTTTCAATTCTATACTTCTAGAAATAAACCCTACTTCTTGGTTTGCTTTTTGTATGGCTTTGCTAACTTGTGTCGCAACTTGTGTATTTGTACTCCAAGATCTCTTCGTTCCTCTTACCCCACCTAGTCTCACATCGTCCAAGTAATAAGTGACCTCCCTATTCTTCCTACCAAAATGTAACACCTTGTACTTATATAGCGCCTTTAACATAGTAAAATGTCCCATGGGGCTTCACAGCAGCGTTCAGCGTTCAGCCCACACGGCGATATGTGTGCGCACTAGGTCCGTGCAGCAGAGCTGTCCTCCAGGAAGGCAGATTATTATCTGAATGGCGGCAGATTAGGAAAAGGGGAGGTGCAACGAGACCTGGGTGTCATGGTACATCAGTCATTGAAAGTCGGCATGCAGGTACAGCAGGCGGTGAAGAAAGCAAATGGCATGTCGGCCTTCATAGCGAGAGGATTTGAGTACAGGAGCAGGGAGGTCTTACTGCAGTTGTACAGGGCCTTGGTGAGGCCTCACCTGGAATATTGTGTTGAGTTTTGGTCTCCTAATCTGAGCAGGACATTCTTGCTATTGAGGGAGTGCAGCGAAGGTTCACCAGACTGATTCCCGGGATGGCAGGACTGACATATGAAGAAAGACTGGATCAACTAGACTTATATTCACTGGAATTTAGAAGAATGAGAGGGGATCTCATAGAAACATATAAAATTCTGACGGGATTGGACAGGTTAGATGTAGGAAGAATGTTCCTGATGTTGGGGAAGTCCAGAACCAGGAGTCACAGTCTAAGGATAAGGGGTAAGCCATTTAGGACCGAGATGAGGAGAAACTTCTTCACTCAGAGAATTGTGAACCTGTGGAATTCTCTACCACAGAGAGTTGTTGAGGCCAGTTCGTTAGATATATTCAAAAGGGAGTTAGATGTGGCCCTTACGGCTAAAGGGATCAGGGGGTATGGAGAGAAAGCAGGAATGGGGTACTGAAGTTGAATGATCAGCCATGATCATATTGAATGGTGGTGCAGGCTCGAAGGGCCCAATGGCCTACTCCTGCACCTATTTTCTACGTTTCAACACCTGTGAACTCGCGGAAGCAAGTCATTTAGTTCGAGGGACCGCCTATGATGATGATGGATAAGACAAAACAAATAAATTTGACACCGAGCCACATAAGGAGAAATTAGGGCAGGTGACCAAAAGCTGAGTCAAAGAGGTCGGTTTTAAGGAGCGTCTTAAAGGAGGAGAGAGAGGCGGAGAGGTTTAGGGAGGGAGTTCCAGAGCTTGGGGCCCAGGCAGCTGAAGGCACGGCCACCGATGGTGGAGCGATTATAATCAGGGATGCTCAGGAGGGCAGAATTCGGGGGGTGTGGGGCTGGAGGAGATTACAGAGATAGGGAGGGGGCGAGGGCCATGGAGGGATTTGTAAACCCAGGATGAGAATTTTGAAATCGAGGCGTTGCTTAACCGGTAGCCAATTACAATCCCCTTCTGCAAGTGTATCGACTACCTCCTGTAATTTGGTGCAGTCCTCTTCAGTATTGACGAGCGCCCCCAATATGGTGTTATCCTCCAAATCAATGGTGCCTTCATTCCCACGAACCGGTAAACACTTCACTGCCTCCCCGCTCGTTTATGGGCTTCGGGAGGGATGTGTTTGCTGCGCTCTGCCTCCCCTCTCTCATTAGAACATACGAACATAAAGATTAGGAGCAGGAGTCAGCCATTTGGCCCCTCTAGCCTGCTCCACCATTCAGTAAGATTATGGCCGATCTGATCTTGGCCTCAACTCTCCTTCCCCGCCTGCTTTCCGTACTCTCTCCCCGCCCCACCGCATTGACCGATTATATTGTAAATGAAATAAAAAGTCTTTATTTAAACGCCTCTGTGAACTTCCTCCTGGGTTTTTAAACAGGTGTCCAGAAGGTTTGCTCTGCAGTTCCTGGAGGATTGGCGGAAAGCCTACTCTGAAGGCCCGAGGTTTCTGGAGGAGTGGCGGAAAGCCTGCTCTGAAGGCCGAGGTTCCTGGAGTATTGGCGGAAAGCCTGCTCTGAAGGCCCGAGGTTCCTGGAGAATTGGCAGAAAGCCTACTCTGAAGGCCCGAGATTTCTGGAGAATTGGCGGAAAGCCTACTCTGAAGGCCCGAGATTTCTGGAGAATTGGCGGAAAGCCTACTCTGAAGGCCCGAGGTTCTTGGAGGAGTGGCGGAAAGCCTACTCTGAAGGTCCGAGGTTCTTGGAGGAGTGGCGGAAAGCCTGCTCTGAAGGCCCGAGATTTCTGGAGAATTGGCGGAAAGCCTACTCTGAAGGTCCGAGGTTCCTGGAGGAGTGGCGGAAAGCCTGCTCTGAAGGCCCGAGGTTCCTGGAGGAGTGGCGGAAAGCGTACTCTGAAGGTCCGAGATTCCTGGAGAATTGGCGGAAAGCCTACTCTGAAGGCCCGAGGTTCCTGGAGAATTGGCGGAAAGCGTACTCTGAAGGCCCGAGGTTCCTGGAAAATTGGCGGAAAGCCTACTCTGAAGGCCCGAGGTTCCTGGAGGAGTGGCGGAAAGCCTACTCTGAAGGCCCGAGATTTCTGGAGAATTGGCGGAAAGCCTACTCTGAAGGCCCTAGCTGAGGTCAAAAAAGACCCGGAGGTTGTGGGGACTGGAGAGGGGGGGGGGGGGGGGAGCGCGGGGAAGAGACAGGGACAGGATGGGTACGGAGTGCACAGGAACAAACAAAAAGGATAACTCCCCAGTAACCGAGCAAGTTAAACGAGCGAGCGAGCGACGGTCACAGGCCCGAGGCCTCAGGGGACAGTGCTGTCGGCCGGATTCCTTCTGAACCACTGCAGGGGAATTAGGCAGCGACATGGAGAGGCCAAAAATAGCTCCCCGACAACACACCCTGCTGAAGTGGTCAGAGGTTTGCAGCCTCAAGCGCAGCCAAATTGAGAGAGAGGTTAAGGCAACCACCCATGGAGCAGGCACATTCATTCTCACCAGCCGGGAACCATGCACCTCCTCCACGCTGCTTTGGAGGATTCATTCGTGGCGACGCTGCCTCCCCTCTCTCGCCTCCCACTGTGTCGATCATTCTCCCCTTCCCCATTACTTCCCATGCCCCCTCTATTCTCTCCATAGCTCACCGCCACCACCTCCATCCCGAGAGTCTGGCCCCAGCCCGTTCCAATCCACCTCACACGGAGGCCTCTCCCAGCGCGACGCACCCACCACGAGCTCACCAAACGGGCTTGGGTGGGTGTGACATTTTCTTCGCACACACAGTACTGGTGGGTACAGGTCTGTCACTGTATAACACTGGGGTACAGTACTGGTGGGTACAGGTCTGTCACTGTATAACACTGGGGTACAGTACTGGTGGGTACAGGTCTGTCACTGTATAACACTGGGGTACAGTACTGCTGGGTACAGGTCTGTCACTGTATAACACTGGGGTACAGTACTGGTGGGTACAGGTCTGTCACTGTATAACACTGTGGTACAGTACTGGTGGGTACAGGTCTGTCACTGTATAACACTGGGGTACAGTACTGGTGGGTACAGGTCTGTCACTGTATAACACTGGGGTACAGTACTGGTGGGTACAGGTCTGTCACTGTATAACACTGGGATACAGTACTGGTGGGTACAGGTCTGTCACTGTATAACACTGGGGTACAGCACTGGTGGGTACAGGTCTGTCACTGTATAACACTGGGATACAGTACTGGTGGGTACAGGTCTGTCACTGTATAACACTGGGGTACAGTACTGGTGGGTACAGGTCTGTCACTGTATAACACTGGGGTACAGTACTGGTGGGGACAGGTCTGTCACTGTATAACACTGGGATACAGTACTGGTGGGTACATGTCTGTCACTGTATAACACTGGGGTACAGTACTGGTGGGTACAGGTCTGTCACTGTATAACACTGGGGTACAGTACTGGTGGGTACAGGTCTGTCACTGTATAACACTGGGATACAGTACTGGTGGGTACAGGTCTGTCACTGTATAACACTGGGGTACAGTACTGGTGGGTACAGGTCTGTCACTGTATAACACTGGGGTACAGTACTGGTGGGTACAGGTCTGTCACTGTATAACACTGGGGTACAGTACTGGTGGGTACAGGTCTGTCACTGTATAACACTGGGGTACAGTACTGGTGGGTACAGGACTGTCACTGTATAACACTGGGGTACAGTACTGGTGGGTACAGGACTGTCACTGTATAACACGGGGTACAGTACTGGTGGGTACAGGACTGTCACTGTATAACACGGGGTACAGTACTGGTGGGTACAGGACTGTCACTGTATAACGTGGGTACAGGACTGTCACTGTATAACACGGGGTACAGTACTGGTGGGTACAGGACTGTCACTGTATAACACTGGGGTACAGTACTGGTGGGTACAGGTCTGTCACTGTATAACACTGGGGTACAGCACTGGTGGGTACAGGACTGTCGCTGTATAACACGGGGTACAGTACTGGTGGGTACAGGTCTGTCGCTGTATAACACTGGGGTACAGTACTGGTGGGTACAGGACTGTCACTGTATAACACGGGGTACAGTACTGGTGGGTACAGGTCTGTCACTGTATAACACTGGGGTACAGTACTAGTGGGTACAGGACTGTCACTGTATAACACGGGGTACAGTACTGGTGGGTACAGGACTGTCACTGTATAACACTGGGGTACAGTACTGGTGGGTATAGTTCTGTCACTGTATAACACTGGGGTACAGTACTGGTGGGTACAGGTCTGTCACTGTATAACACTGAGGTACAGTACTGGTGGGTACAGGTCTGTCACAGTATAACACTGGGGTACAGTACTGGTGGGTACAGGTCTGTCACTGTATAACACTGGGGTACAGTACTGGTGGGTACAGGTCTGTCACTATAACACTGGGGTACAGTACTGGTGGGTACAGGTCTGTCACTGTATAACACCGGGGTACAGTACTGGTGGGTACAGCTCCGTCACTGTATAACACTGGGGTACAGTACTGGTGGGTACAGGTCTGTCACTGTATAACACTGGGGTACAGTACTGGTGGGTATAGGTCTGTCACTGTATAACACTGGGGTACAGTACTGGTGGGTACAGGTCTGTCACTGTATAACACTGGGATACAGTACTGGTGGGTACAGGTCTGTCACTGTATAACACTGGGATACAGTACTGGTGGGTACAGGTCTGTCACTGTATAACACTGGGGCACAGTACTGGTGGGTACAGGACTGTCACAGTATAACACTGGGGTACAGTACTGGTGGGTACAGGTCTGTCACTGTATAACACTGGGGTACAGTACTGGTGGGTACAGGCCTGTCACTGTATAACACTGGGGTACAGTACTGGTGGGTACAGGTCTGTCACTGTATAACACTGGGGTACAGTACTGGTGGGTACAGGTCTGTCACTGTATAACACCGGGGTACAGTACTGGTGGGCACAGGTCTGTCACTGTATAACACTGGGGTACAGTACTGGTGGGTACAGGTCTGTCACTGTATAACACTGGGGTACAGTACTGGTGGGTACAGGCCTGTCACTGTATAACACTGGGGTACAGTACTGGTGGGCACAGGTCTGTCACTGTATAACACTGGGGTACAGTACTGGTGGGTACAGGACTGTCACTGTATAACACTGTGGTACAGTACTGGTGGGTACAGGACTGTCACTGGGGAAGGAGAGACAGGCAAGGGGCAAGTGGGATATCTTTGTGTTTTGAAATACCACCTGTTTGGGATTACAAAATCACACCCTGTGCAACTTTCTTTCCACCCGGAAACACAAACTGCAAAGGAGTTGAGGGAAGAAACGCGAGGGAGCAGTGACGCTGATCAGCTGCTATTTACAACACTTCCTACAGCTTTGAGAGTGGGACAGGGGCCAGCACAGGAAGTTACAGCTCCAGGAACACAGATGGCATGGGTGTGATAAGGCAGCTCCTTAATCAAATGCAACCCGACAAGCACAGCATCGGGAACACACACACACACACACACACGACCCAGCAGTTTCTCATTCAAACAACGCAGATCGCAGGGCACTGTGATATAAAAGAAAACTTGCATTTCTCGAGCACCTTTCTCCACCGGAGGAAGTGGAATGTCAGCCATGGCTACGTGGGCAGCACCCTCGCCTCCCAGTCAGAAGTTTGTGTGCTCGACTCCCACTCCAAGGGCTTCAGCACAAAACCCCAAGCCGACACTCCCAGTGCAGTACTGAGGGAGCGCCGTACTGTCGGAGGGGCAGTACTGAGGGAGCGCTGTACTGCGCTGTCGGAGGGGCAGTACTGAGGGAGCGCCATACTGCGCTGTCGGAGGGGTGGTACTGAGGGAGCGCTGTACTGCACTGTTGGAGGGGCAGTACTGAGGGAGTGCCACACTGTCGGAGGGGCGGTACTGAGGGAGCGCCGCACTGTCGGAGGGGCGGTACTGAGGGAGCGCTGTACTGCGCTGTCGGAGGGGCAGTACTGAGGGAGCGGCGCACTGTCGGAGGGGCAGTACTGAGGGAGCGCTGTACTGCGCTGTCGGAGGGGCAGTACTGAGGGAGTGCCACACTGTCGGAGGGGCGGTACTGAGGGAGCGCCGCACTGTCGGAGGGGCGGTACTGAGGGAGCCCCGCACTGTCGGAGGTGCAGTACTGAGGGAGTGCCGCACTGTCGGAGGGGCAGTACTGAGGGAGCCCCGCACTGTCGGAGGGGCAGTACTGAGGGAGCGCCGCACTGTCGGAAGGGCAGTACTGAGGGAGCCCCGCACTGTCGGAGGTGCAGTACTGAGGGAGTGCCACACTGTCGGAGGGGCAGTACTGAGGGAGCACCACACTGTCGGAGGGGCAGTACTGAGGGAGCGCCGCACTGTCGGAGGGGCAGTACTGAGGGAGCGCCACACTGTCGGAGGGGCAGTACTGAGGGAGCGCCACACTGTCGGAGGTGCCATATTTCGGATCAGACGTCCAAAAATACTTCAGTAGCTGTAAAGCTCTTTGAGACATCCGGTGGTTGTGAAAGGCACTTTAGAAATTCAAATCTAACAGCCAATGAAGTACTTTTGGAGTGTGGTCACTGTTGTAATGTGGGAAATGCCAATTTGCGCACAGCAAGCTCCCACACACAGCAATGTGATAATGACCCAAATCATCTGTTTTAGTGATGTTGATTGAGGGATAAATATTGGCCCCAGGACACCGGGGAGAACTCCCCTGCTCTTCTTTAGAATAGTGGCCGTGGGATCTTTTACGTCCGCCTGAGAGAGCAGACGCGGGGCCTCGGTTTAATGTCGCATACAACAGTGCGGTATTCCCTCAGTACTGCCCCTCCGACAGTGCGGCGCTCCCTCAGTACTGCCCCTGCAACAGTGCGGTGCTCCCTCAGTACTGCCCCTCCGACAGTGTGGCACTCCCTCAGTACTGCCCCTCCGACAGTGCGGCGCTCCCTCAGTACTGCCCCTCCGACAGCGCAGTACAGCGCTCCCTCAGTACTGCCCCTCCGACAGTGTGGCACTCCCTCAGTACTGCCCCTCCGACAGTGCGGCGCTCCCTCAGTACTGCCCCTCCGACAGTGCGGTGCTCCCTCAGTACTGCTCCTCCGACAGTGCGGCGCTCCCTCAGCACTGCCCCTCCGACAGTGCGCCGCTCCCTCAGCACTGCCCCTCCGACAGTGCGCCGCTCCCTCAGCACTGCACTGGGAGTGTCAGTCTGAATTGCGGGCTCAAGTCTCTGAGCTGAGATTCAAACCCATGTCCCCCTGACTCCGAGGTGAGGCACACCTGTTCGCGGCAGCTCGCAGAAACCGCGGCTAATTTCACCCCCCTCTCCCCAATCGAAACACTGGCTTTCGATTCCCCCGGTTTGTCGGGGGGGGGGCTTCAAAGTTGCGAGACGAGGCGGGTAAAAGGAGAACATGTTCCCAACTTCTGTTCCAACAACGCTAGATCTTTATGGGTTAACAGCAGAGAGAGAATTGCAGTGTCGGCTAAACCCGGGGACAAACAAAGGCCTGGTGGGAAGTGGTTGCCGATGGCAACGCTGCAACTTTTGACATCCACCCACTCCCGATCTGCGGCTGCTGCCCGAAATCTGGATCAGGCTGGGCCGTTGCACTTTCAGGAGACGAGGGAGTGCTGCTTTGGAAGGCTTGGTGCTGTGGCTTTGCCTATCGTGCTGTTAAAGCAAGAAGCCTGAACTACTAGGCCCCTCGTGGCAACGCAATGCGCCCTGGGGCCTTGACACAAAAAGAGCAGGCCCGCGTCAACCAACTGCGGCCTACTGGGGCGGAGTGGCTCCTTGGCGGGTTGCCACGGCAACAGCTGCCCCTCCCCAACCTCCCACAAGGTGGCCCAAATTAATTCGGTCCCTCCGGGACATCTTCCTGCTCTGGTGTACCTCGCTCACTTGGCCATCCTTCGAGCCTTGGCCGAGGCAGGGCGGGTCCTGCAAAAGGCCCCAATTACTGTATCAGCTCATGACTGACTCAGCACTACTCTGCTCTATACTTAAGAATTCCGAAGGAGGAAGTTGATTTGAAAAGCATAAACCTTGTGGGAGGAGGACTTAGTCAGGCCTTCATCAAAACCACTTCCCTCAATAGAACCTTCCCCTTTCCGCACATCCACAACTCAACACTGTATACACACACACACGTCACTCCACACAACAATCTCCGCTATACCCCACACCTCTCACTGTAACACTGATATACCCCACACCCCTCACTGTAACACTGATAGACCCCACACCCCTCACTGTAACACTGATATACCCCACACCACTCACTGTAACACTGATATACCCCACACCACTCACTGTAACACTGATATATCCCACACCACTCACTGTAACACTGATATACCCCACACCCCTCACTGTAACACTGATATATCCCACACCACTCACTGTAACACTGATATACCCCACACCCCTCACTGTAACACTGATATATCCCACACCACTCACTGTAACACTGATATATCCTACACCACTCACTGTAACACTGATATACCCCACACCCCTCACTGTAACACTGATATATCCCACACCACTCACTGTAACACTGATATATCCCACACCACTCACTGTAACACTGATATATCCCACACCACTCACTGTAACACTGATATATCCCACACCACTCACTGTAACACTGATATATCCCACACCACTCACTGTAACACTGATATATCCCACACCACTCACTGTAACACTGATATATCCCACACCACTCACTGTAACACTGATATAATCCCACACCCCTCACTGTAACACACTGATATATCCCACACCCCTCACTGTAACACTGATATACCCCACACTCCTCACTGTAACACACTGATATACACCACACCCCTCACTGTAACACTCTGATATACCGCACACCCCTCAGTGTAACATTCTGATATACACATAAGGAGATATTAGGGCAGGTGACCAAAAGCTTAGTCAAAGCGGTAGGTTTTAAAGGAGAGAGAGGCGGGCAGGTTTAGGGAGGGAATTCCAGAGCTCGGGGCCCAGGTAGCTGAAGGCACGGCTGCCGATGGTGGAGCGATGGAAATCGGGGGATGCTCAAGAGGCCAGAATTAGAGGAGCGCAGAGATCTCGAAGGGTTGTGGGGCTGGAGGAGGTTACGGAGATAGGGAGCAGGGGGGGGGGGGGGGGCGAGGCGGGGGGGGGGGGCGAGGTGACCATGGAGGGATTTGAAAATAAGGATGAGAATTTTAAAAATTGAGGCGTTGCTTAACCGGGAGCCAATGTAGGTAAGCGAGCACAGGGGGTGATGGGTGAGCGGGACTCGGTGCGAGTTAGGACACGGGGCAGCGAGCACAGGGGGTGATGGGTGAGCGGGACTCGGTGCGAGTTAGGACACGGGGCAGTGAGCACAGGGGGTGATGGGTGAGCGGGACTCGGTGCGAGTTAGGACACGGGGCAGTGAGCACAGGGGGTGATGGGTGAGCAGGACTCGGTGCGAGTTAGGACACGGGGCAGCGAGCACAGGGGGTGATGGGTGAGCGGGACTTGGTGCGAGTTAGGACACGGAGCAGCGAGCACAGGGGGTGATGGGTGAGCGGGACTTGGTGCGAGTTAGGACACGGAGCAGCGAGCACAGGGGGTGATGGGTGAGCGGGACTCGGTGCGAGTTAGGACACGGGGTCAGTGAGCACAGGGGTTGATGGGTGAGCAGGACTCGGTGCGAGTTAGGACACGGGGCAGTGAGCACAGGGGGTGATGGGTGAGCGGGACTCGGTGCGAGTTAGGACACAGGGCAGCGAGCACAGGGGGTGATGGGTGAGCGGGACTCGGTGCGAGTTAGGACACGGAGCAGCGAGCACAGGGGGTGATGGGCGAGCGGGACTTGGTGCGAGTTAGGACATGGGGCAGCGAGCACAGGGGGTGATGGGTGAGCGGGACTCGGTGCGAGTTAGGACACGGGGCAGCGAGCACAGGGGGTGATGGGTGAGCGGGACTCGGTGCGAGTTAGGACATGGGGCAGCGAGCACAGGGGGTGATGGGTGTGCGGGACTCGGTGCGAGTTAGGACACGGGGTCAGTGAGCACAGGGGGTGATGGGTGAGCGGGACTCGGTGCGAGTTAGGACACAGGGCAGTGAGCACAGGGGGTGATGGGTGAGCGGGACTCGGTGCGAGTTAGGACATGGGGGCAGTGAGCACAGGGGGTGATGGGTGAGCGGGACTCGGTGCGAGTTAGGACACGGGGCAGCGAGCACAGGGGGTGATGGGTGAGCGGGACTTGGTGCGAGTTCGGACATGGGGCAGAAGTGGGATTAGGCTGGATAGCTCTTTGTCAGCCGGCATGGGCCGAAATGACCTCCTTCCGAACTGTAACTTTGTACGATTTAACAAATGCCTTCTGAAAAACCAAATATGCCACATCCACTGGTTCCCCCTTATCTATTGTGCCAGTTACAACCTCAAAAAATGCTAACAGATTCGTCAAACATGATTTCCCTTTGATAATTCCGTTTTGACTCTGCACAATCCCATTATCAGACTGGCGTGTGTGGGGGAGGGGTCGGTTGGGACAGCAGTCCCGGGAAGGGTTAAGGTTTCAGAGTTTCCTGCTCACTCCGTCCAATCACCCGCCGCCGTCTTCCTTGTGACGCATCTCACAGCCCAACAACATCCTTCCCACGATGCACCTGCAGGCCAGCCAATAATATTTTCGCTGGAGCGCCTGTTCAACTTCAGCTTCCTGTTATTTTACACACAACTCGTTTTAAATAAAGCACACGCACACAGATACACAGACACGCACACAATCAATCACACACTCAAAGACAGACACGTACGCAGAGAGACACACACACACACACAGACACACACACTCAAAGACAGAGACGTACGCACAAACACTGACACAGAGAGAGAGAGAGAGAGAGAGAGAGACACACAGAGAGAGACACAGAGAGAGACACTCAGACACAGACAGACAGAGACAGAGACAGACATACAGACACACACACAGACACACGAGAGCCCCCACTCTGGGTACACTGCTGGCTCTAGCCCTGGTGTACATCGGGAGCCTCTTATCAACAAGAGCGGACATTGATGGCGAGATCCAACACCGCCTCCAGTGCGCCAGTGCAGCCTTCGGCCGCCTGAGGAAAAGAGTGTTTGAAGACCAGGCCCTCAAAACTGTCACCAAGCTCATGGTCTACAGGGCTGTAGTGATACCCACCCTCCTGTATAGCTCAGAGACATGGACCATGTACAGTAGACACCTCAAGTCGCTGGAGAAATACCACCAATGCTGTCTCTGCAAGATCCTACAAATCCCCTGGGAGGACAGACGCACCAACGTTAGCGTCCTCGACCGGGCCAACATCCCCAGCATCGAAGCACTGACCACACTCGACCAGCTCCGCTGGGCAGGGCCACATTGTCCACATGCCCCCGACACGAGACTCCCAAAGCAAGCGCTCTACTCGGAACTCCTTCACGGCAAACGAGCCAAAAGGTGGGCAGAGGAAACGTTACAGGGACCACCCTTAAAGCCTCCCTGATAAAGTGCAACATCCCCACCGACACCTGGGAGTCCCTGGCCAAAGACCAGTCCGCCCTAAGTGGAGGAAGTGCATCCGGGAGGGTGCTGAGCATCTCGAGTCTCGTCGCCGAGAGCGTGCAGAAACCAAGCGCAGGCAGCGGAAGGAGCGTGCGGCAAACCAGTCCCACCCTCCCCTTTCCCTCAACCACTGTCTGTCCCACCTGTGACAGGGACTGTGGCTCCCGTATTGGACTGTTCAGCCACCCGAGGACTCATTCTAAGAGTGGAAGCAAGTCTTCCTCGATTCCGAGGGTCCGACTATGATGATGATGACTTGTGAACATGAGGCCCAGGTGCTGAGCTGTATGGGAAGGCAGTGAGTACAAAGCTGGAATTCTGCCGTTCAGAAGGAACAGTGAGATCCAGGTTCCGGAATATTGGGAGCAGGGCTCCAATGTCACTGGGTGGTGGGAGAACTTGGATTTGAATACTGGGATCAGGATCCTGACTGTAACTCGGTACCCTACGAGTAAACTAGAGGTGATCCAAAACTCGGCTGCCCCCGTGCCCTAACTCGCACCGAGTCCCGCTCACCCATCACCCCCTGTGCTCACTGCCCCCGTGTCCTAACTCGCACCGAGTCCCGCTCACCCATCACCCCCTGTGCTCACTGCCCCCGTGCCCTAACTCGCACCGAGTCCCGCTCACCCATCACCCCCTGTGCTCGCTGACCAACATGGGCTTCTGATTAAACAATGCCTCGATTTCAAAATTCCTATCCCTGCTGAGGGAGTGCCACACTGTCGGAGGGGCAGTACTGAGGGAGCGCCGCACTGTCGGAGGGGCAGTACTGAAGGAGCGCCGCACTGTCGGAGGGGCAGTACTGAGGGAGCGCCGCACTGTCGGAGGGGCAGTACTGAGGGAGTGCGGAGAGACAGACACTGGGGGAAGAGAGAGAGAGAGAGACAGACACTGGGGGAAGAGAGAGAGAGAGACTGGGGGATGGGGGCGAAGAGGGGGAGAGATAGACAGAGCGAGAGGGAGGGAGGGAGAGAGGGAGAGACACTGGGGGAAGAGAGAGAGACAGACACTGGGGGAAGAGAGAGAGTGAAAGACTGGGGGAGAGAGAGAGATAGACTGGTGGGGTGTGGGAAGAGAGAGAGAGAGAGAGAGAGACTGGGGGAGGGAGGGAGAGAGGGGGAGACTGAGAGAGTGGGAAAGAGAGAGAGAGAGAGAGAGAGAGAGAATGCATGAGTGTCATCGTTGGCTCCTCCGGCCCACCCGACAGATACAGGTCACCAATTCTAAGCCACGTCCATTTCGTTTTGCGGCAGGCACCCTGTGGAAAGCTCGCAACGGCCGGCTTCTGATCATTTCAGCCGCGTTGTGGGATCTTGCTGTGCGACAAACCGGCTGCTGCCTCGCCCTAGAATGTGACAGCGGCTGCACTTAAACCCCCCCCCCCACACACACACACACACACACACACACACACACACACAGCGCTTCACCGGGGTGTGCGGGGCGACACGAGGAGTCGAGAGGGGCCGTCTGGACGAGAGTGATTCCTTTTAACTTCTCTCTAATGGCCACCCTGCAGCTCCCCCAGGAACCACACACACACACACACACACACACACAGAGAGCTCTGGTTACAAGGCTGACCTTTCACCTCCGGGGCCTGGCTCCAGATCCCTGCCCACACTGACACAGTTCTGTTCTGACAGCGCAAGGAACAGTCACTGTCCTTATTCAAAGCTCCCCCCCCACCCCGCCACACAACCCCCAACGCCACTGCGCGTACGATACTAAATCCTAAAACTTCACGTTGACCCAACTCTGTGGAGGTGACTCTGCAATTTCTGGGGCCGGTTTGGGAGTGGAACAGCCAGAGGCCTCGAAGAGCCCCCTTTCTGGGAGCCTCAGGAAATGAACGATTATATAGAATTACAAGTCAGAACCAGGGGCCATTCAGCCCCACTGCTCCAGGCCGGTGTTTATGCACCAGCCTCCTCTCGGCCCTCTTCATCTCACCTCTATCACCACGTAAGAACATAAGAAATAGGAGCAGGAGCAGGCCTGACGGCCCCACAAGCCTGCTCCGCCATTTAATACAATCATGGACTCAGCTCCACTTCCCTGCCCGTCCCCTTATCGGTTAAGAAACTGTCTATTTCTGTCTTAAATTTATTCAATGTCCCGGCTTCCACAGCTCTCTGAGGCAGCGAATTCCACAGATTCACAACCCTCTGAGAGAAGAAATTCCTCCTCATCTCAGTTTTAAATGGGCGGCCATATCTCTCTATTCCTTTCTCCCTCATGTGTTTATCCAGCTTCCCCTTAAACGCATCGATACTATTCGCCTCAACCCCTCCCTGTGGCAGCGAGTTCCACATTCTCACCGCTCTCTAAGTAAACCTAGAAAATAGGTGCAGGAGTAGGCCATTCGGTCCTTCGAGCCTGCACCGCCATTCAATATGATCATGGCTGATCATGCAGCTTCAGTATCCCATTCCTGCTTTCTCTCCATACCCCCTGATCCCTTTTGCCGTAAAGGCCACATCTAACTCCCTTTTGAATATATCTAACGGACTGGCCTCAACAACTTTCTGTGGTAGAGAATTCCACAGGTTCACAATTCTCTGAGTGAAGAAGTTTCTCCTCATCTCGGTCCTAAATGGCTTACCCCTTATCCTTAGACTGTGACCCCTGGTTCTGGACTTCCCCAATATCGGGAACATTCTTCCTGCATCTAACCTGTCCAATCCCATCAGAATTTTATATGTTTCTATGAGATCCCCTCTCATTCTTCTAAACTCCAGTGAATATAAGCCTAGTCGATCCAGTCTTTCTTCATATGTCAGTCCCATCATCCCGGGAATCAGTCTGGTGAACCTTCGCTGCAGTCCCTCAATAGCAAGAATGTCCTTCCTCAGATTAGACGACCAAAACCGTACACAATATTCAAGGTGTGGTCTCACCAAGGCCCTGTACAACTGCAGTAAGACTTCCCTGCTCCTATACGCGAATCCCCTAGCTATGAAGGCCAAAATGCCATTTGCCTTCTTCACCGCCTTCTGTACCTGCATGCCAACTTTCAATGACTGATGTACCATAACACCCAGGTCTCGTTGCACCTCCCCTTTTACTAATCTGTCACCATTCAGATAATAATCTGTTTTTATGACCAAAGTGGATAACCTCACATTTATCCACATTATACTGCATCTACCATGTATTTGCCCACTCACCTAACCTGTCCAAGTCACTCTGCAGCCTCTTAGCATCCTCCTCACAGCTCACACTGCCACCCAGCTTAGTGTCATCTGCAAACTTGGAGATATTACATTCAATTCCTTCGTCTAAATCATTAATGTATAGCTGGGTTCCCAGCACTGAGCCCTGCGGCACTCCACTAGTCACTGCCTGCCATTCTGAAAAGGACCCGTTTATTCCTACGCTTTGCTTCCTGTCTGCCAACCAGTTCTCTATCCACATCAATACATTACCCCCAATACCATGTGCTTTAATTTTGCACACTCTTGTGTGGGACCTTGTCAAAAGCCTTTTGAAAGTCTAAATACATCACATCCACTGGCTCCCCCTTGTCCACTCTACTAGTTACAGAAGTGAAGAAGTTTCTCCTGAATTCCCCATTGGATTTGTTAGTGACTGTCTCATATTGACGGCCCCTAGTTCTGGTCTCCCCCACACCCTCTCGACGTCTACCCTTATCGAACCCTTTCATAATCTTAAAGACTTCTATTGGATCGCCCATCAGCCTTCTCTATTCTCGAGAAAAGAGACCCAGCCTGTTCAAACCTTCCCAAGTGTTCTAACCAGGCAATTCTGGTACCAGCTGTGGCCCAGTGGGTAGCACACGCGCCTCTGAGTCAGAAGGTTGTGGGTTCAAATCCCACTTCAGGGACTTGAGCACATAAATCTAGGCGGGCACTCCAGTGTAGTGCTGAGGGAGCGCCGCACTGTCGGAGGGGCGGTGCTGAGGGAGCGCCGCACTGTCGGAGGGGCTGTCTGTCGGATGAGACGTTAAACTGAGGCCCGTCTGCCCTCTCAGGTGGACGTAAAAGATCCCATGGTCACTATTTCGAAGAAGAGCAGGGGGAGTTCTCCCCGCTGTCCTGGGGCCAATATTTATCCCTCAATCAACATCACAAAAACAGATGATCCGGTCATTATCACATTGCTGTGTGTGGGAGCTTGCTGTGCGCAAATTGGCTGCCCCGTTTCCCACATTACAACAGTGACCACACTCCAAAACTACTTTATTGGCTGCAAAGCGCTTTGAGACGTCCGGTGGTTGTGAAAGGCGCTATATAAAAACAAGTCTTCCTTCCTTTCTGGTATCATCCTTCCAAATCTTTCTTGCAGCATCTCTAGTGCCTCGATATCCTTTTTATAATACAGCGACCAGAACAGTGTGCAGTGCTCCAAGTGCGCACTAACCAAGGTTCGATACAGGATTAATCGCAAGCAAACTGCTGCGGACAAAACCAGGGAGAAAACTTTTTTTCGGGAGCGCAGATAGCGACGACGAGGTCCAACACCGCTTCCAGTTCGTCAGCACAGCCTTCGGTCGCCTGAGGATGAATGTTTGAAGACCAGACCCTCAAATCTGGCACCAAGCTCATGGTCTACAGGGCTGTAGTGATACCCGCCCTCCTGTAGGGCTCAGAGACATGGACCATGTACAGTAGACACCAAGTCACTGGAGAAATACCACCAACGCTGTCTCCGCAAGGTCCCGCAAATCCCCTGGGAGGACAGATGCACCAACGTTAGCGTCCTCGACCAGGCCAACATCCCCAGCATCGAAGCACTGACCATACTCGACCAGCTCCGCTGGGCAGGGCCACATTGTCCGCATGCCCCCGACACGAGATTCCCAAAGCAAGCGCTCTACTCGGAACTCCTTCACGGCAAACGAGCCCAAGGTGGGCAGTGGAAACATTTCAAGGACACCCGCAAAGCCTCCCTGATAAAGTGCAACATCCCCACCGACACCTGGGAGTCCCTGGCCAAAGACCAGTCCGCCCTAAGTGGAGGAAGTACATCCTAATATGGCAGGGGGATGGGAACCAATGCAGGGAGACAGAGGGAAATAAAAAGGAGACAAAAGCAAAAGACAGAAAGGAGATGAGGAAAAGTGGAGGGCAGAGAAACCCAAGGCAAAGAACAAAAAGGGCCACTGTACAGCAAAATTCTAAAAGGACGAAGGGTGTTAAAAAAACAAGCCTGAAGGCTTTGTGTCTTAATGCAAGGAGTATCCGTAATAAGGTGGATGAATTAACTGTGCAAATAGATGTTAACAAATATGATGTGATCGGGATTACGGAGACGTGGCTCCAGGATGATCAGGCTGGGAACTCAACATCCAGGGGTATTCAACATTCAGGAAGGATAGAATAAAAGGAAAAGGAGGTGAGGTAGCATTGCTGGTTAAAGAGGAGATTAATGCAATAGTTAGGAAGGACATTAGCTTGGATGATGTGGAATGTATAGTAGAGCGACAGAACACCAAAGGGCAAAAAACTTTAGTGGGAGTTGTGTACAGACCTCCAAACAGTAGTAGTGATGTTGGGGAGGGCATCAAACAGGAAATTAGGGGTGCATGCAATAAAGGTGCAGCAGTTATAATGGGTGACTTTAATATGCACATAGATTGGGCTAACCAAACTGGAAGCAATACGGTGGAGGAGGATTTCCTGGAGTGCATAAGGGATGGTTTTCTAGACCAATATGTTGAGGAACCAACTAGGGGGGAGGCCATCTTAGACTGGGTGTTGTGTAATGAGAGAGGATTAATTAGCAATCTCGTTGTGCGAGGCCCCTTGGGGAAGAGTGACCATAATATGGTGGAATTCTGCATTAGGATGGAGAATGAAACAGTTAATTCAGAGACCATGGTCCAAAACTTAAAGAAGGCTAACTTTGAAGGTATGAGGCGTGAATTGGCTAGGATAGATTGGCGAATGATACTTAAGGGGTTGACTGTGGATGGGCAATGGCAGACATTTAGGGACCGCATGGATGAACTACAACAATTGTACATTCCTGTCTGGCGTAAAAATAAAAAAGGGAAGGTGGCTCAACCGTGGCTATCAAGGAAAATCAGGGATAGTATTAAAGCCAAGGAAGTGGCATACAAATTGGCCAGAAATAGCAGCGAACCCGGGGACTGGGAGTAATTTAGAACTCAGCAGAGGAGGACAAAGGGTTTGATTAGGGCAGGGAAAATGGAGTACGAGAAGAAGCTTGCAGGGAACATTAAGACGGATTGCAAAAGTTTCTATAGATATGTAAAGAGAAAAAGGTTAGTAGACAAACGTAGGTCCCCTGCAGTCAGAATCAGGGAAAGTCATAACGGGGAACAAAGAAATGGCAGACCAATTGAACAAGTACTTTGGTTCGGTATTCACTAAGGAGGACACAAACAACCTTCCAGATATAAAAGGGGTCAGAGGGTCTAGTAAGGAGGAGGAACTGGGAAATCCTTATTAGTCGGGAAATTGTGTTGGGGAAATTGATGGGATTGAAGGCCGATAAATCCCCAGGGCCTGATGGACTGCATCCCAGAGTACTTAAGGAGGTGGCCTTGGAAATAGCAGATGCATTGACAGTCATTTTCCAACATTCCATTGACTCTGGATCAGTTCCTATCGAGTGGAGGGTAGCCAATGTAACCCCACTTTTTAAAAAAGGAGGGAGAGAGAAAACAGGGAATTATAGACCGGTCAGCCTGACCTCAGTAGTGGGTAAAATGATGGAATCAATTATTAAGGATGTCATAGCAGCGCATTTGGAAAGAGGTGACATGATAGGTTCAAGTCAGCATGGATTTGTGAAAGGGAGATCATGCTTGACAAATCTTCTGGAATTTTTTGAGGATGTTTCCAGTAGAGTGGACAAGGGAGAACCAGTTGATGTGGTATATTTGGACTTTCAGAAGGCTTTCGACAAGGTCCCACACAAGAGATTAATGTGCAAAGTTAAAGCACATGGGATTGGGGGTAGTGTGCTGACATGGATTGAGAACTGGTTGTCAAACAGGAAGCAAAGAGTAGGAGTAAATGGGTACTTTTCAGAATGGCAGGCAGTGACTAGTGGGGTACCGCAAGGTTCTGTGCTGGGGCCCCAGCTGTTTACATTGTACATTAATGATTTAGACGAGGGGATTAAATGTAGTATCTCCAAATTTGCGGATGACACTAAGTTGGGTGGCAGTGTGAGCTGCGAGGAGGATGCTATGAAGCTGCAGAGTAACTTGGATAGGTTAGGTGAGTGGGCAAATGCATAGCAGATGAAGTATAATGTGGATAAGTGTGAGGTTAGCCACTTTGGTGGTAAAAACAGAGAGACAGACTATTATCTGAATGGTGACAGATTAGGAAAAGGAGAGGTGCAACGAGACCTGGGTGTCATGGTACATCAGTCATTGAAGGTTGGCATGCAGGTACAGCAGGCGGTTAAGAAAGCAAATGGCATGTTGGCCTTCATAGCGAGAGGATTTGAGTACAGGGGCAGGGAGGTGTTGCTACAGTTGTACAGGGCCTTGGTGAGGCCACACCTGGAGTATTGTGTACAGTTTTGGTCTCCTAACTTGAGGAAGGACATTCTTGCTATTGAGGGAGTGCAGCGAAGGTTTACCAGACTGATTCCCGGGATGGTGGGACTGACCTATCAAGAAAGACTGGATCAACTGGGCTTGTATTCACTGGAGTTCAGAAGAATGAGAGGGGACCTCATAGAAATGTTTAAAATTCTGACGGGTTTAGACAGGTTGGATGCAGGAAGAATGTTCCCGATGTTGGGGAAGTCCAGAACCAGGGGTCACAGTCTGAGGATAAGGGGTAAGCCATTTAGGACCGAGATGAGGAGAAACTTCTTCACCCAGAGAGTGGTGAACCTGTGGAATTCTCTACCACAGAAAGTAGTTGAGGCGAATTCACTAAATATATTCAAAAAGGGAGTTAGATGTAGTCCTTACTACTAGGGGGATCAAGGGGTATGGCGAGAAAGCAGGAAGGGGGCACTGAATTTGCATGTTCAGCCATGAACTCATTGAATGGCGGTGCAGGCTAGAAGGGCTGAATGGCCTACTCCTGCACCTATTTTCTATGTTTCTATGTTTCTATCCGGGAGGGCGCTGAGCACCTCGAGTCTCATCGCCGAGAGCATGCAGAAAGCAAGCGTAGGCAGCGGAAGGAGCGTGCGGCAAACCTGTCCTACCCTCCCCTTCCCTCAACCACTGTCTGTCCCACCTGTGACAGGGACTGTGGCTCTCGTATTGGACTGTTCAGTCACCCAAGAACTCACTTTTAGAGTGGAAGCAAGTCTTCCTCAATTTCGAGGGACTGCCTTTGATGATGATGAAGATGAGCGAGATAAAATGATTGGGGCATTAAATAAAGGTGATATTCTCCCCCCCATTTTCTCTGAAATCTCTCATTTCTTAGATTGACCCCCCACGTCCAGTGTTTGCTTAGTCAAAAATTGTCCAATGAGGAAAGAGTCTTGTCCGCTTTCTGATTGGTTGGGAAGACGGGTCGGGCGGCCAATGGTGGGTGGGGTGGGAGCGGTCGGGGGTCAGAGGTCACAACACCATAGGTCAGAGGTCACAACACCATAAGAATTAGGAGCAGGAGTCGGCCATTCGGCCCCTCGAGCCTGCTCCGCCATTCAATGAGATCACGGCTGATCTTCGACCTCAACTCCACTTTCCCGCCCGATCCCTCGTTTCCCTTAACATCCAAAAATCTATCGATCTCAGCCTTGAATATACTCAATGACTGAGGCTCCACAGCCCTCTGGGGCAGAGAATTCCAAAGATTCACCACCCTCTGAGTGAAGAAATTCCTCCTCATCTCAGTCCTAAATGGCCGACCCCTTATCCTGAGACTGTGTGACCCCTGGTTCTAGACTCCCCAGCCCCGGGGGGGAAACACCCTCCCTGCATCTACCCTGTCAAGCCCCTGTAAGAATTGTGTCTGTTTCAATGAGATCACCTCTCATTCTTCTAAACTCCAGAGAATATCAGCCCAGTCTGCTCAATCTCTCCTCATAGGACAATCCCCCCCATCCCAGGAAATCAGTCTTTGTTGCACTCCCTCTTAGATACGATCTTATTGAAACGTATAAAATTCTGAGGAGGCTTGACAGGGTAGATGCAGAGAGGAGGTTTCCCCTCGTGGGGGAATCTAGAAGCAGGGGTCATCGTCTCAGAATAAGGGGCCGCCCATTTAAGACAGAGATGAGGAGGAATTTCTTCTAGTGAATCTGTGGAATTCTCTGCCCCAGAGAGCTGTGGAGGCTGGGTCATTGAATATATTTAAGGTGCAGATCGACAGATTTTTGACCAATAGGGAAGTCGAGGGTTATGGGGAGCGGGCGGGGAAGTGGAGCTGAGTCCAAGATCGGATCAGCCATGAAATTATTGAATGGTGGAGCAGGCTCGAGGGGCCGAATGGCCAAATCGTGCTCCTATTTCCTATGTTCTCAGGTAAGGAGACTAAAACTGTACACAATACTCCAGGTGTGGTCTCACCAGGGCCAGATATAATTGCAGGAAGACGTCTTTACTCTTATACTCAAATCCTCTTGTAATAAAGGCCAACGTACCATTTGCTTTCTTAATTGCTTGCTGTACCTGCAGGTTAACTTTCAGTGATTGGTGTACAAGGACACCCAGGTCCTTCTGAACACCGACACTTCCCAATCTCTCGCCATTTATACAATACTCTGCTTTTCTATTTTTCCTACCAAAGGAGATAACTCCACATTATGTTCCATTTGCTCAGTGCTTGGCTAATCACTTAGCCCATGGCGACACTTCAGGGATATGTCCAATCAGCTCATGGTCGACAGGGCTGGAGTGATACCCGCCCTCCTGCCTGGCTCAGACACATGGACCATGTACAGTAGACACCTCAAGTCGCTGGAGAAATACCACCAACGATGTCTCCGCAAGATCCCGCAAATCCCCTGGGAGGACAGACGCACCAACGTTGCCGTCCTCGACCAGGCCAACATCCCCAGCATCGAAGCACTGACCACACTCGATCAACACCGCTGGGCAGGGCCACATCGTCCACATGCCCCAGACACGAGACTCCCAAAGCAAGCGCTCTACTCGGAACTCCTTCACGGCAAGCGAGCCAAAGGTGGGCAGAGGAAACGTTACAAGGGACACCCTCAAAGCCTCCCTGATAAAGTGCAGCATCTCCACCGGCACCTTTCCAACTACGGGCTGTCAGGAGTGGGCACTTAGCCCTGTATAATAATAGGGTACAGTACTGGTGGGTACAGGTCTGTCACTGTATAACACTGGGGTACAGTACTGGTGGGTACAGGTCTGTCACTGTATAACACTGGAGTACAGTACTGGTGGGTACAGGTCTGTCACTGTATAACACTGGGGTACAGTACTGGTGGGTACAGGTCTGTCACTGTATAACACTGGGGGTACAGTACTGGTGGGTACAGGTCTGTCACTGTATAACACTGGAGTACAGTACGGTGGGTACAGGTCTGTCACTGTATAACACTGGGGTACAGTACTGGTGGGTACAGTACTGGTGGGTACAGGTCTGTCACTGTATATACGGGGTATAGTACTGGTGGGTACAGGTCTGTCACTGTATAACACTGGCATACAGTACTGGTGGGAAAGATAAAGACTTGCATTTATATAGCGTCTTTCACAACCTCAGGACGTCCCAAAGTGCATTACAGCCAATGAAGCAGTTTTGAAGTGTAGTCACTGTTGTAATGTAGGGACAGTTCGGTCTTTGGTACTGGGAACCATTTGAGGGGGTGGTAGAGTAATATACAGGAAACGTATCACGGTTTGAATTTTATCACCAGTCATATACCATGCTGCACGCGCATGGCAATGTATACTGATAAGACTATTCAACAGCTGGAGGAATCTCGCGCAGGCATCCCGTCCTCACCCGCTATTCCACCGGTGGTCTTTGGGATCGCGGTGCAGGGGATACAGATGGAGGTTGCAGCCCTTGCCCCCAAAACCGTCAGCAGAGGCTGGGGATGGAAACTGGGCTCCCGGTGAACTTTGGGGCTCAGGACCACAGCCCCGGTGGGTGGGGGCATTGACCCACTGGACCCAGGCCAACAGTTGGTGCAGGAGTCACCCCAAATCCCTTGATGTGATCACCCCAACCAGATACTGGGTCCAACCTTTCTCCCCCCCACCCCCCTAACAATCAAAGAATTATCATCATCATCGGCAGACCCTCGGAATCAAGGAAGACTTGCTCCACTCTTATAATGGGTCCTTAGGTGGCTGAACAGTCCAATACGAGAGCCACAGTCCCTGTCACAGGTGGGACAGGTAGTCGTTGAGGGAAGGGGAGGGTGAGACAGGTTTGCCGCACGCTCCTTCCGCTGCCTGCGCTTGGTTTCTGCACGCTCTCGGCGGCGAGACTCAAGGTGCTCAGCGCCCTCCCGGACAGGAGGAGGCCATTCGGCCTATCGTGCCAATGCCGGCTCTTTTGAAAGATCCAATTAGTCCTATTCCCCTTGCACTCTCCCCACGGCCGTGCAAATTTTTCCCTTTCAAGTATTCCCTCTTTTGAGAGTCACGATCGAATCTGCTCCCACCGCCCTTTCAAGCAGCGCGTTCCAGATCACAATAACCGGCTGCGTAAAATAAAATGTTCCCTCATCTCCCCGCCTCTGGTCCTTTTGCCAAGTATCATAACTCTGTGTCCCTTTGGTTCCCGACCCTCCTCCAGAGTAAACCGTTTCCCCTTATTTACTCGATCAGAACCCCTTCTTGATTTTGAGCAGCTCTGATCAGATCTCCCCTTAACCGTCTCAGCTCCGAGGAGAACAATCCCAGTCTCTCCACGCAACTGGTCCCATTCCCGTAAACCTCCCCTGCACCCTCTCCATGGCCTTGACATCCTTCTTAAAGATTACGTACACAGTCGGAGCGCTAACCAGCCTTAAGGTTTTGCCGTAACTTCAAGCGCAAAAAAAACCTTTTATATAGCGCCTTTCACAACCGCCAGACGTCGCTAAGCGCTTTACAGCCAATGAAGTGCTTTTTTTGGAGTGCAGTCACGGTTGTAATGTGGGAAAGGCTAATTTGCACACAGCAAGCTCCCACACACAGCAATGTGATAATGACCCAGATCATCTGTTTTAGTGATGTTGGTCGAGGGATAAATATTGGCCCCTAGTCACTGGGGAGAACTTCCCCCTGCTCTTCTTCCAATAGTGGCCCTGGGATCTTTCGCATCCACCTGAGAGGGCAGACGAGGGCCTCGGTTTAATGTCGCATCCGAAAAATGGCACCTCCGACAGTGCGGCGCTCCCTCAATACCGTGTCTCCGACAGTGCGGCGTTCCCTCAGTACCGCCCCTCCGACAGTGCGGCGTTCCCTCAGTACCGCCCCTCCGACAGTGCGGCGCTCCCTCAGTACCACCCCTCCAACAGTGCGGTGCCTCCCTCAGTACCGCCCCTCCAACAGTGCGGCGCTCCCTCAGTACTGCCCCTCCGACAGCGCAGTACGGCGCTCCCTCAGTACCGCACCTCCGACAGCGCAGTACGGCGCTCCCCCAGTAACGCCCCTCCGACAGCGCAGTATGGTGCTCCCTCAGTACTGCCCCACCGACAGCGCAGTATGGTGCTCCCTCAGTACTGCCCCTCCGCCAGCGCAGTGCGGCGCTCCCTCAGTACCGCCCCTCCGACAGCGCAGTACGGCGCTCCCTCAGTACTGCCCCTTTGACAGTGCTGCACTCCCTCAGCACTGCCGTTCCCTCAACACCGCACTGGGAGTGCCAGCCTAGATCTTTGCGCTCAAGTCGCTGGAGCGGGGCCCCCCATGAGCCGACAAAGAGAGCAGTCTGTCGCCTCTTACCGTTGTTGGACTTGAGATCCCGGTGAATGACGGGCACGATGGCTTGGTCGTGGAGGTACAACATGCCCTGGCCGATCTGCACGGCCCAGTTGACCAGGACGTGGGGGGGGATCTTGCGGCCGGCCAGGGCCCGGTTCAGTGGCCCGCCCGAGGCGTACTCCATGATGAGGCAGAGGTTGGGCTCCTGCAGGCACACGCCCATCAGGGTGATGATGTTGGGGTGTCGTAGCATGGCGAAGAGCCGGGCCTCTTGCTTGACATTCTGGGCCGTGGCGCTGATGTCCTCGTCGGGGTCCTGCCGGGCTGCCTTCACCGCCACCAGCCGCCCCTTCCAGGTGCCGCGGTACACCTTGCCGAAACCCCCTACCCCGATCACCTCCTGCAGGGTCAGCTCCCGGAAGGCCACCTCCCCGGGGGAGGCCAGCTCCTCGGCCCGCCCCGCCGGCAGCTTGGCGTAGCCCGCCGGCTTGAAGGACACGTAGTTGGCCGGGAAGATGCCCACCCGGTTGTGCAGCTTGCCGGCCCACCAGCCCTCGTCGCCGGAGATGGCGGAGTCCCGGGACAGGATCTCCACCACGTCTCCCTTGCACAGCGTCAGCTCATCCTTGCCGTGCGCCTCGTAGTCGAACAGCGCCGTCCAAATTGGGTTGGCGTAGGCCCCAGCCGCCTCCTCGGGCCCGTGGGACTTCGGGGAGGCCCAGGAGCTCAGCGAGGCCCGGCTGAGTATGTTCTTGAACGGTTCCATGGGAGATGGGGGGGGGGGGGGGGGAAAGTTGCTCCTTCCAGGCCAATTACCTGGCCAGTTCCATCCCTGCTCAGACCCTCCCCAGTCCTGGCAACCAACACGCAAAAGTTCTGAGCAATAAATTAATTTTGTCCATTAAAACCTCTCTTCCCCTCTTTACACCTCTCTTGGAACCAAATATCTGGTGGCTCCCGAAGTAAGGACAACTTTTAAGCCCAATCAAGAAACATTTTGGCCGCTTGGCTGCAGCAAGTCGTAATCCAACCAGTAAAATTCCATTTTGGCCAGACAAAACTGTGTGTGTGTGTATATATAGATCTCCCCTCAATCTCCCTCTCTTTTCAAACTTTCCCGCAAAAAAAATGAAGATTCACTCAGTAAATAAATAAACTAACAAAACTGAAGCAGTCAAACCCGTTTTGCAGAAGTCGAACGCCCCCAGCATTATTTCTCACACACACAAAAAAAAGGTTTCGTCGGGAAAAGTTCAGAAAAAGTTTCAGAAAAGTTCAGCAAAACTTTTTTTTCTCTTTTCAAGTTTTCGCTCTTCTCGCTCTCTCGGTTTCTTAATGGGTCGATCCCCTTTTGCTGGTTTCTGTCTCTTGTAAGTTTCGGGTCGGTTTCTCCTCAGTTGCCCTGGTGTGTGTGTGTGTGTGTACCCGTGTCAGTTTCTTGTCGGTTTCTTCCGCTCCGGGTGGCCTGGGTCAAGTTTTACTCCACTTCTGGGAACCGCAGACAGGACTGAAATCTCCAGCACTCCGCCATTGGTGACACCGTTTGTCTTGTGTTAGGGCACTGCACTTTAACCCACTCCATCACACCAGGGTGTGGTTTAATTTTTTTTCTCTCTCTCTCTCCCTCTGTGTAATTTCTCTCTCTGCACACAGGAAAAGGACTGGCTGTCACAGCGCGACAATTTCGGTCGTCAGACTGAAATTACAGCCCCGGAAATATTCCTGCCCCTTGGTCTCTCTCTGCTTTCTCTTTGCTCTGCGAGCACAGCTTAAGGAAGTCTTTCATACACCAGAGAACAAGTTGGAACTTCGCTGTCTTGTGCACTCCAATACATTTCCGCAAAAAAAAACCAATTGCACAAAGTATTTTAGTGCAATTTCTTGAAAAGTGTTTGCAAAGTTTCGGTGAGTGGAGGGAGAGGCAGATTCAATGCCTTGAAAGTCTAGTGTGGCAATTCACCGATCAGATGAATTCTCAGCAGCCTTGCAGCTCTGCAATTACAGACAGATTCTGCCACCTACTGCCAGCATGTGGGATTCTTAAAAGAAGCAAAGATTTATATTTATATATCGCCTTTCACCGCCTCAGGAAGTTCCAAGGCGCTTCACAGCCGATGAAGTCCTTTTTTTTTTGTTGAAGTGTAGTCACGGTTGTCATGTCGGAAACGCAGCAACCAATTTGTGCACAGCAAGCTCCCACAAACAGCAATGTGATAATGACCCAGATCATCTGTTTTTAGTGATGTTGGTTGAGGGATAAATATTGGCCCCAGTACACCGGGGAGAACTCCCCCTGCTCTTCTTCCAATAGTGGCCCCGGGATCTTTTACATCCACCTGAGAGGGCAGACGGGGCCTCGGTTTAACCACGTTTGATAGACGGCACCTCCGACAGTGCGGCGCTCCCTCAGTACCGCCCCTCCGACAGTGCGGCGCTCCCTCAGCACCGCCCCTCCGACATAACATAAGAATTAAGAATTAGGAACAGGAGTAGGCCATCTAGCCCCTCGAGCTCCCTCAGTACCGCCCCTCCGACAGTGCGGCGCTCCCTCAGTACCGCCCCTCCGACAGTGCGGCGCTCCCTCAGTACCGCCCCTCCGACAGTGCGGCGCTCCCTCAGTACCGCCCCTCCGACAGTGCGGCGCTCCCTCAGTACCGCCCCTCCGACAGTGCGGCGCTCCCTCAGTACCGCCCCTCCGACAGTGCGGCGCTCCCACAGTACCGCCCCTCCGACAGTGCGGCGCTCCCTCAGTACCGCCCCTCCGACAGTGCGGCGCTCCCTCAGTACCGCCCCTCCGACAGTGCGGCGCTCCCTCAGTACCGCCCCTCCGACAGTACGGCGCTCCCTCAGTACCGCCCCTCCGACAGTGCGGCGCTCCCTCAGTACCGCCCCTCCGACAGTGCGGCGCTCCCTCAGTACCGCCCCTCTGACAGTGCGGCGCTCCCTCAGTACTGCCTCTCCGACAGTGCGGCGCTCCCTAAGCACTGCAGTGGGAGCGTCGGCCTGGATTTTGTGCTCAAGTCTCTGCAGTGGCATGTTAACACTCAGGCGAGTGCGGAACTGAAGCACAGCCGGCATCTGGAGGTGACTCCAGCCCGTAATTAAAATGTTTTAAATCTCTTGATCTTCCAGGATATGGGCACCAGCAACCAGCCTTGCTCATTCTGTCAGCGCCGATGGTGAGTGCCGGCCAGCTATTCGACTGGGAAGGGCATCACTGACCCGCCCAATCCCGTCCTCTCTCACACACACACACACACACACACATACACTCCTCCCAACCGGTATCAGGACTCGTGCGTGATCTCCCGCTCTCCCTTGCCCACCCGCGATGGGGTGACTCGGAGTTTGGAACCTGCGTCCTTCTCACTTGGGACGACGGGCAGTCCATGCGCCCGCTGGGCGGGCAGCTCCTTGAGCACAGCGGTGACCTGCCCTCATCGTGAGATGGTGGATGAGTCACCTCCGATGTCAGAGCGACGTTGCCCCTTTATAAATAGAGCCCAGAGGCCGGCTAACCCCTCCTCCCCAGTTAAAATCCCCTCGGGAAGCCCCACGCTGGCTTACAACAACAACTTGTATTCATATCGCGCCTGTGATCAAGCTCCCAAAGCAAGCGCTCTACTCGGAACTCCCTCACGGCAAACGAGCCAAAGGTGGGCAGAGGAAACGTTACAGGGGACACTGTTATGTATGTAATAACTCGATAGACCGAATACTGTAAACTCACCCAGGTGCAAAACTGGCTCAACTTTATTCGGGCCCAAAGTGCCCACATTACATGGCGGCTTGCTTTATATACCTGGCCGTCACACACGTGCGTACAGCCCCGTGACCTCCAACAGTGAAGCCCCGCTGGTGGCAAGTAACCCCAAGCATACATACATGACAGACACCCTCAGAGCCTCCCTGATAAAAGTGCAACATCCCCACCGACACCTGGGAGTCCCTGGCCAAAGACCAGTCCCGCCCGAAGTGGAGGAAGTGCATCCGGGAGGGCGCTGAGCACCTCGAGTCTCGTCGCCGAGAGCGTGCAGAAACCAAGCGCAGGCAGCGGAAGGAGCGTGCGGCAAACCAGTCCCACCCTCCCCTTCCCTCAACCACTGTCTGTCCCACCTGTGACAGGGACTGTGGTTCCCCTATTGGGCTGTTCAGCCACCTAAGGACTCATGTTTAGAGTGGAAGCAAGTCTTCCTCGATTCCGAGGGACTGCCTATGATGATGAATGTAGCGAAACTTTATTTTTAAAAACTTTATTGAAACCACCCGACTTCCTTTTCTGGCTCCGACATTGTTAACGGTTCTCTCTCTGACACATCTGCCGACATCACCCCTCTCCTCAAAAAAAAACAACCCTTGACGCCACTTTGCTTACGAGCGATCGCCCCATCTCCATCCTCCCTTTTCTGTCCAAAGTACTTGAGCCTGTTGTCGCCTCCAAAATCGGTGATCATCGTTCCCTGAATTCAATGTTTGAATCCCTTCAGTCTGGCTTTCTCCCCCGCCACAGTACCGAAACGGCTCTCATCAAAGTCACAAATTACATCCTTTGTGACAGTGACAAAGGTAAACTATCCCTCCTCGTCCTCCTGGACCTGTCTGCAGCCTTAGACACAGGCGAGTGCAGTCCCACCCAGCTGGACGATGGTGGAGAGGCGTTGGAAGAGGATGGAGTGGTCAACCATGCCAAAAATTGCTGGTCAAAGGAATGTGGGAAGGGAGGACCTTGAGACAATCACTATCACTAGGGGGGGTAGTGCTGGACAGGCTAATGGGACTCAAGGTAGACAAGCCCCCTGGTCCTGATGAAATGCATCCCAGGGTATTAAAAGAGATGGCGGAAGTTATAGCAGATGCATTCGTTATAATCTACCAAAATTCTCTGGACTCTGGGGAGGTACCAGCGGATTGGAAAGCAGCTAATGTAACGCCTCTGTTTAAAAAAGGGGGCAGACAAAAGGCAGGTAACTATAGGCCGGTTAGTTTAACATCTGTAGTGGGGAAAATGCTTGAAGCTATCATTAAGGAAGAAATAGCGGGACATCTAGATAGGAATAGTGCAATCAAGCAGACGCAACATGGATTCATGAAGGGGAAATCATGTTTAACTAATTTACTGGAATTCTTTGAGGATATAACGAGCATGGTGGATAGAGGTGTACCGGTGGATGTGGTGTATTTAGATTTCCAAAAGGCATTCGATAAGGTGCCACACAAAAGGTTACTGCAGAAGATAAAGGTACGCGGAGTCAGAGGAAATGTATTAGCATGGATAGAGAATTGGCTGGCTAACAGAAAGCAGAGAGTCGAGATAAATGGGTCCTTTTCGGGTTGGAAATCGGTGGTTAGTGGTGTGCCACAGGGATCGGTTCTGGGACCACAACTGTTTACAATATACATAGATGACCTGGAAGAGGGGACAGAGTGTAGTGTTACAAAATTTGCAGATGACACAAAGATTAGTGGGAAAGCGGGTTGTGTAGAGGACTCAGAGAGGCTGCAAAGAGATTTAGATAGGTTAAGCGAATGGGCGAAGGTTTGGCAGATGGAATACAATGTCGGAAAGTGTGAGGTCATCCACCTTGGGAAAAAAAACAGTAAAAGGGAATATTATTTGAATGGGGAGAAATTACAACATGCTGGTGTAGAGGGACCTGGGGGTCCTTGTGCATGAAACTCTTTTAGGGAGTTAACGGAAAAAACATTAAACCGTGCCCCCCGATCTGGGGGAAACACCAACATTTACAATGCCATATTTTTTTTTTGGCACAGAATTGAAATTTTCTCCAAGTGCCCCCTATAAAAGGGGAGGGGGACACTAAAAGCACCGGCAATTAAAACAATTTAAACTTTAAAACGTAAAATCAAATTAAAATTTGGTTGCCCAAGAAGTTAGTTTGCAGGTGCAGCAGGTAATCAGGAAGGCGAATTCAGAGACGATTCACTAGGCTGATTCCGGAGATGAGGGGGTTACCTTATGATGATAGATTGAGTAGACTGGGTCTTTACTCGTTGGAGTTCAGAAGGATGAGGGGTGATCTTATAGAAACATTTAAAATAATGAAAGGGATAGACAAGATAGAGGCAGAGAGGTTGTTTCCACTGGTCGGGGAGACTAGAACTAGGGGGCACAGCCTCAAAATACGGGGGAGTCAATTTAAAACCGAGTTGAGAAGGAATTTCTTCTCCCAGAGGGTTGTGAATCTGTGGAATTCTTTGCCCAAGGAAACAGTTGAGGCTAGCTCATTGAATGTATTCAAATCACAGATAGATAGATTTTTAAGCAATAAGGGAATTAAGGGTTATGGGGAGCGGGCGGGTAAGTGGAGCTGAGTCCACGGCCAGATCAGCCATGATCTTGTTGAATGGCGGAGCAGGCTCGAGGGGCTAGATGGCCTACTCCTGTTCCTAATTCTTATGTTCTTAAAAAATGGCTTCTCTTCCCACTCCCGCATCGTTACCTCTGGTGTCCCCCAAGGATCTGTCTTTGGGCCCCCTCTTGTTTCTCATCTACATGCTGCCCCTTGGCGATATCATCCGAAAACACGGAGTGTTTCCACATGTACACTGACGGCACCCAGCTCTCCCTCTCCACCATTTCTCTCCAGCCCTGCTTGGTATCAAGTGCTTTTGAAGTGTAGTCACTTTTGTAATATTGGGAAACTATCAAAAAAAAATCATACTGTTTGCCGATGATGGAGAAAATAAGGAAAGCCATAAAAACTGGAAATCTGAAATGTAGATCAGTTTGATCCGATCTTAACCATCATTTGAGAGAATCTTCATAAAAGGGGCAGGCAATACAGTTCCTGAGACACAGCCAAGGTGGCATGACCATCCATGGGGCCCAGGAGAGGCGTGACTTCGGGGCCCAGAAGAGGCGAGGGCCCAGGGGCAGTACGGGCCCAGCCCACACTGTGATATGTGAGCGCACTAGGTCCGTGCAGCAGAGCTGGTCTCCAGTCGTCCTGGTTAACCCTTGCCCCTGGACCAAGACCTCGCTCTGTCAAACCCCGTGTGGTGGCTGGTGTGCAACGGTCACCCCACGTTAAAAAAATCCACCCACAGGCATCTCCCACCCTTCAGGATGTAGTTCGGGATCGGGAATATTAGGTCCTTCATTGGAACACTTGTGGACTCATCCTTTTTTGCCGTGGAAGTAAGTCATCCTCGCTTCGAGGGACGGCCTATGATGATAATATTTGGTATCTAAATTGGCACATTGTTTGTCCGACATCCAGTACTGGATGAGCAGAAATTTTCTCCAATTAAATACTGGGAAGACCGAAGCCATTATCTTTGGTCCCAGCCACAAACTGCGTTCCCTAACCACTGACTCCATCCCTCTCCCTAGCAAGAAACTGAGGGTGAACAAGACTGTTCGCAACCTAGGTGTCATATTTGATCCTGAAATGAGCTTCCAGCCACATATCCGCGCTTTTATCCACATCTACAACATCGTCCGTCTCCGCCCCCTGCCTCAGCTCTTCTGCTGCTGAAACCCTCATCCGTGCCTTTGTTACCTCCAGACGTGACTACTCCAATGCACTCCTGGCAGGCCTCCCACATAGTACCTGACGTAAACTTGTGGTCATCCAAAGCTCGGCTGCCCCGAGTCCTAACTCGCACCGAGTCCCGCTCACCCATCACCCCCTGTGCTCGGCTGCCCCGAGTCCTAACTCGCACCGAGTCCCGCTCACCCATCACCCCCTATGCTCGCTGCCCCCGTGTCCTAACTCGCACTGAGTCCCGCTCACCCATCACCCCCTGTGCTCGCTGCCCCCGTGTCCTAACTCGCACTGAGTCCCGCTCACCCATCACCCCCTGTGCTCGCTGCCCCGTGTCCTAACTCACACCGAGTCCCGCTCATCCATCACCCCCTGTGCTCGCTGCCCGTGTCCTAACTCACACTGAGTCCCGCTCACCCATCACCCCCTGTGCTCGCTGACCCCGTGTCCTATCTCGCACCGAGTCCCGCTCACCCATCGCCCCCTGTGCTCGCTGCCCCGTGTCCTAACTCGCACTGAGTCCCACTCACCCATCGCCCCCTGTGCTCGCTGCCCCCGTGTCCTAACTCGCACCCAGTCCCGCTCACCCACCACCCCCTGTGCTTGCTGACCCGTGTCCTAACTCGCACCCAGTCCCGCTCACCCATCACCTCCTGTGCTCACTGCCCCCGTGTCCTAACTCGCACCGAGTCCCGCTCACCCATCACCCCCTGTGCTCGCTGCCCCCTTGTCCTAACTCGCACCGAGTCCCGCTCACCCATCACCCCCTGTGCTCGCTGCCCCCGTGTCCTAACTCGCACCCAGTCCCGCTCACCCACCACCCCCTGTGCTTGCTGACCCGTGTCCTAACTCGCACCCAGTCCCGCTCACCCATCACCTCCTGTGCTCACTGCCCCCGTGTCCTAACTCGCACCGGGTCCCGCTCACCCATCACCCCCTGTGCTCGCTGACCTACATTGGCTCCCGGTTAAACAACGCCTCGATTTCAAAATTTTCATCCTTGTTTACAAATCCCTCCATGGCCCTCGCCCCCTCCCTATCTCTGCAACCTTTTTCAGCCTCACAATCCCACAAGACTTCTGCGCTCCTCAAATTTTGGCCTCTTGAGCATCCCTGATTATAATCGCTCAACCATCGGTGGCCGTGCCTTCAGCTGCCTGGGCCCCAAGCTCTGAAACTCCCTCCCTAAACTTCTCCGCCTCCTTACCTCTCTTTCTTCCTTTAAGACACTCCTTAAAACCTACCTCTCTGACCCAGCTTTTGAACATCTTCTCTGGCTCGGTGTCAAATTTATCTGTTTGTGTGTAACACTGCTGTGAAGCGCCGAGGAACGTTTTGCTACGTTAAAGGCGCTATATAAATAAAAGTTATTATTATTAAACGTCCCAAGGTGCTTCACAGGAGTATTATGAGATTTAAAAAATTTGAGACCAAGTCACGTAATAGAAATCAGTGCAGGTGACCGAGGTCACAGAGGTAGGTTTTAAGGAGCGTCTTGAAGGAGGAGAGAGAGGCGGAGAGGTTTAGGGAGGGAGTTCCAGAGCTTGGGGCCCAGGAAACAGAAGGCACGGCCACCGATGGTTAGAAACATAGAAAGTAAGTGCGGGAATAGGCCATTCGGCCCTTCGAGCCTGCACCACCATTCAATATGATCAGGGCTGATCATGCAACTTCAGTACCTCATTCCTGCTTTCTCTCCATACCCCTTGATCCCTTTAGCTGCAAGGGCCACATCTAACTCCCCTTTGAATATATCTAACGAACTGGCCTCAACAACTTTCTGAGGTAGAGAATTCCACAGGTTCACAATTCTCTGAGTGAAGAAGTTTCTCCTCATCTTGGTCCTAAATGGCTTACCCCTTATCCTTAGACTGTGACCCCTGGTTCTGGACTTCCCCAACATCGGGAACATTCTTCCTGCATCTAACCTGTCCAGTCCCGTCAGAATTTTATATGTTTCTATGAGATCCCCTCTCATTCTTCTAAATTCCAGTGAATATAGAAACATAGAAACATAGAAAATAGGTGCAGGAGCAGGCCATTCAGCCCTTCTAGCCTGCACCGCCATTCAATGAGTTCATGGCTGAACATGAAACTTCAGTACCCCCTTCCTGCTTTCACGCCATACCCCTTGATCCCCCGAGTAGTAAGGACTTCATCTAACTCCCTTTTGAAGCCTAGTCAATCCAGTCTTTCTTCATATGTCAGTCCTGCCATCCCAGGAATCAGTCTGGTGAACCTTAGCTGCACTCCCTCAATAGCAAGAATGTTCTTCCTCAGATTAGGAGACCAAAACTGAACACAATATTCCAGGTGTGGCCTCACCAAGGCCCTGTACAACTGCAGTAAGACCTCCCTGCTCCTATACTCAAATCCTCTCGCTATGAAAGCCATTTGCTTTATTCACGATTCTTGAGCGATTATAATCAGGGATGCTCAGGAGGGCAGAATTTGAGGAGCACAGACATCTTGGGGGGGGGGGCGTTGTGGGGCTGGAGGAAATGACAGAGATAGGGAAGGGGCGAGGGCCATGGAGGGATTTGAAAACAAGGTTGAGAATTTTGAAATCGAGGCGTGTCTTAAACGGGAGCCAATGTAGGTCAGCGAGCACAGGGGGTGATGGGTGAGCGGGACTGGGTGCGAGTTAGGACATGGGGCAGGGAGCACAGGGGGTGATGGGCGAGCGGGACTGGGTGCGAGTTAGGACACAGGGCAGTGAGCACAGGGGGTGATGGGCGAGCGGGACTCGGTGCGAGTTAGGACACAGGGCAGTGAGCACAGGGGGTGATGGGCGAGCGGGACTGGGTGCGAGTTAGGACATGGGGCAGCCGAGTTTTGGATCACCTCTAGTTTACGTCGTGGAGAATGTGGGAGGCCAGCCAGGAGTGCGTTGGACTCTTACAGGTTAAGAGCTGTAATTGTCGAGGACACCGGTACTGAAGTAAACAACTAACTGGTTATTTTCAGGGGCGGTTGTTATTCCCCACAGTATGGCAACCACCACCCATATAACACGTGGTCGCTGGATGTTGAAGCTACTCGTGTAAAAGGATGTTCCACATCAAGGTTATGTGTCCACCAACAGAGAGAAATTCACCTCAGAGTGTGCACTTCATTGACACATTTATCCCCAGCACCGAAGCACTGACCACACTAAATCAATCCGTATGCCCGACACGAGACTCCCAAAGCAAGCGCTCTACTCGGAACTCCTACACGGCAGGCGAGCCAAAGGCGGGCAGAGGAAACATTACAAGGGACACCCTCAAAGCCTCCCTGATAAAGTGCAACATCCCCACCGACACCTGGGAGTCCCTGGCCAAAGACCAGACCGCCCTAAGTGGAGGAAGTGCATCCGGGAGGGCGCTGAGCACCTCGAGTCTCGTCGCCGAGAGCGTGCAGAAACCAAGCGCAGGCAGCGGAAGGAGCGTGCGGCAAACCAGTCCCACCCTCCCCTTCCCTCAACCACTCTCTGTCCCACCTTTGACAGGGACTGTGGCTCTCATATTGGACTGTTCAGCCACCTAAGAAGTCACTTTTAGAGTGGAAGCAAGTCTTCCTCAATTCCGAGGGACTGTCTATGATGATGCCCAGAAGAGAGAAAGCCGAGAGATAACCGGATAGAGGTCTTTAATATTATGAAAGGATTCAATAGGGTTGACATAGAGAAGATGTTTCCACTTGTGGGGGGAGACCAGAACTCGGGGGCCATCAACAGAAAGAAAGATTTGGATTTAGATAGCGCCTTTCACGACCATCGGACGTCTCAAAGCGCTTTACAGCCAATGAAGCACTTTTGGAGTGTAGTCACTGTTGTAATAAAATAAGAACATAAGAAATAGGAGCAGGAGTCGGCCATTCGGCCCCTCGAGCCTGCTCCGATATTCAATGAGATCACGGCTGATCTTCGACCTCAACTCCACTTTCCCGCCCAATCCCTTGATTCCCTTAATATCCAAAAATCTATCGATCTCTGTCTTGAATATACTCAATGACTGAGCCTCCACAGCCCTCTGGGGCAGAGAATTCCAAAGATTCACCACCCTCTGGTGAAGAAATTTCTCCTCATCGGAAGTGCAGTCTTTTGGATGAGACGTTAAACCGAGGCCCCGTCTGCTCACTTGGGTGGATGTAAAAGATCCCACGGCCACTATTTCGAAGAAGAGCAGGGGAGTTCTCCTCGGTGTCCTGGGGCCAATATTTATCCCTCAATCAACATAACAAAAAAATAGATTGTCTGGTATTTGTGGGAGCGAACTGCCCCTCCTGTATGGCTCAGAGACATGGACCATGTACAGTAGACACCTCAAGTTGCTGGAGAAATATCACCAACGATGTCTCCGCAAGATCCTACAAATCCCCTAGGAGGACAGACACACCAACATCAGCGTCCTCGACCAGGCCAACATCTCCAGCATTGAAGCACTGACCACACTCGACCAGCTCCGCTGGGCAGACCACATTGTCCGCATGCCCGACACGAGACTCCCAAAGCAAGCGCTCTACTCAGAACTCCTTCATGGCAAACAAGCCCAAGGTGGGCAGAGGAAACGTTACAGGGGACACCCTCAAAGCCTCCCTGATAAAGTGCAACATCCCCACCGACACCTGGGAGTCCCTGGCCAAAGACCAGTCTGCTCTAAGTGGAGGAAGTGCATCCGGGAGGGCGCTGAGCACCTGGAGTCTCATCGCCGAGACCATGCAGAGAACAAGTGCAGGCAGCGGAAGGAGCGTGCAGCAAACCAGTCCCACCCTCCCCTTCCCTCAACCGCTGTCTGTCCCACCTGTGACAGGGACTGTGGCTCTCGTATTGGACTGTTCAGCCACCTGAGGACTCATTTTTAGAGTGTGGAAGCAAGTCTTCCTCGATTCCGAGGGAGTGCCTATGATGATGATGATTGTGGGAGCTTGCTGTGCGCAAATGTGGCTGCTGCGTTTCCCACATTAGAACAGTGACACTTCAAAAAGTACTTCATTGCCTGTAAATCGCTTTGGTACGTCCGGAGGTGGTGAAAGGCGCTATATAAATGCAAGTACTTTATTTTTGTAAAGTGCTATGTGCCTAAATACATGGTGTAGGAGCTAAAATTGCTATTGTTGCCCAGTACAGTCCCTATTACATTCAGTCAGCTGTGACCCCACCTCTTGTACATACAAGTCGGACCCGCTTTAAGAAGCGATTGGCTCGGCTTCGATTCAGCTTCCCTGGATTGCCTCTGTCCCGCCTCCCCGTTTCCAATCGCCTAGCAACAGAAGCGCCACAACGGAGCCTTGATTGACAGCCGTCGAGACCAATCAGAACGGCGGAAGCCGTGAGTGACGTTCCTACCGTCCAGTTGCTGCTGTCGAACGCGATCCGTCCCGCCCACATGCTTCAACGGGGCCAATCCGCAAACACCAACCGCCTGACAGTCAAAGCGAGCCCTCGGGCCCGAGCAATAAAAGGATCGCAAGAATATTTGCAGCTTCCCCTGCGGCGGTGCGTGGACACGGGGCGAGAGAAGCGGCCTGAGCGCCTCCGTCTGAGTGACAGGTCCCCCAAACGAATCAGCAACGCCGCGCAGATGATGGACAGCGATCCTGACCAATCGGCTGTGAGGGCCCGCCCACCGTCGCATCGGCCAGCCAATCAGAGGCCGCGAAGGGCGGGCCTCGGCAAAATACTTTTCATTTCCACTCACAATTACGCGAAAAAACTGCCGGCCCGGCGTTTCCAATTGAAAATGGATCCGTTTAGGCTAACCGGTTCTAATTTTGAAAGTCTAATTATAATCGCTCGCGTCCACCGACGAGGCTGCGAGCGGTCGCCGGCGCTCGAGGCGCCCAGCCCCAGCCTCACGGACGGACGGCCGCCGCCGACCAATCGGAAGGGAGCGCGAGCTTGACGGACGCAGCGGTCGACCAATCGTGAGAGACGCCGGGTTGGACCGACGCGGCGACTGCCCAATCGGTGGGGGAGGGCGTGCTGGACGGACCAGTGGGGGGATAGGGAAGGGGCGGGCTCTGGAGCAACCAATGGTGGTGGGGGGGGGGGGAAAGAGACGTTTGACCCACGTGGGCGTTCCGACCAATCGCGCTGCTGCTGCTGACGGACGCGGCGGCCGTCCAATCGGCGGGGGGAGGGCGGTCCAGTGGGGGAAAGGGAAAGGGAAGGGGCGGGTTGTGGAGCGACCTGTCGGGGGGCGGTAGGGACGATGGCGTTTGACCACGTGGGAGGCCCGAACCAACCGCGCGCGGCGCTGACCGTAGCGGCGGCCGGGCCGTCCAATCGGAAGGGAGGGCGCAGCTGATCGACGCGGCGCTCCACCAATCGCCAGCGGTGGAGGAGAAAAGGGGGCGGGGAAAGCCAGACCGTTGACGGCCGACCAATGGCGAAGGAGGTTGCACGGGTGGGGCTTGAGGGGAGCAGCCAATAGCAGCGCCGCCGGACGCGGGAGCCGGCCAATGGGGGGAGGCGGTGCGGGAGAGAGAGCGAGAAGGAGGAGGAGGGAGGGAAAATGGGAGCCGCCGCTGCGGGCTGGAGTCGGTGAGGGAGGGAGAAAGGAGGCGGCGGTGGCGGCGGCGGATGGGCCGGAGCGGGCCGGGCCGCCTGCTAGTCGGTTGGGAGGGCGATGAAGGATGGGCTCGCAGGCGTTGCAGATCCTCCGCCAGGGGGTGTGGGCCTCGCTCACCGGCGGCTGGTACTTCGACCCCCACCAGAGCAAGTTCTCCAACTGCTTCCACCTCTACGTCTGGCTCCTGCTGCTCTGCTTTCCCTTCCTGCTCTTCATGGTGAGTGGGGCTGCGGCGGGGGGGGGGGGGGGGAAGGAGGAGAGAGAGAGAGGGGGGAGGGAGGAGAGAGAGAGAGGGGTGGTGGAGGGGGAAGAGAGAGAGAGGGAGAGGGGTGGTGGAGGGGAGAGGGAGGGGGGAGAGAGAGAGGAGGGGGGGAGAGAGAGAGAGAGAGGAGGGGGGAGAGAGAGAGAGAGAGAGAGAGGGGGGAGAGAGAGAGAGAGAGAGAGAGGAGGGGGGAGAGAGAGAGAGAGAGAGAGAGAGGGGGGAGAGAGAGAGAGAGAGAGGAGGGGGAGAGAGAGAGAGAGAGAGAGGAGGGGGGAGAGAGAGAGAGAGAGAGAGAGAGAGAGAGGGGGGGAGAGAGAGAGAGAGAGAGGAGGGGGGAGAGAGAGAGGAGGGAGAGAGAGAGAGGAGGGAGAGAGAGAGAGAGAGAGGAGGGGGAGAGAGAGAGAGAGGAGGGGGAGAGAGAGAGAGAGAGAGGAGGGG
>NC_092003.1:6739224-6750811 GCF_044704955.1 Pristiophorus japonicus | reverse complement strand
TCTCTCTCGCGCCCTCTCTCTCTCTCTCGCGCCCTCTCTCTCTCTCTCGCGCCCTCTCTCTCTCTCTCGCGCCCTCTCTCTCTCTCTCGCGCCCTCTCTCTCTCTCTCGCGCCCTCTCTCTCTCTCTCGCGCCCTCTCTCTCTCTCTCGCGCCCTCTCTCGCCCTCTCTCGCCCTCTCTCGCCCTCTCTCGCCCTCTCTCGCCCTCTCTCGCCCTCTCTCGCCCTCTCTCGCCCTCTCTCTCTCTCTCTCGCCCTCTCTCGCCCTCTCTCGCCCTCTCTCGCCCTCTCTCGCCCTCTCTCGCCCCTCTCTCGCCCTCTCTCGCCCTCTCTCGCCCCCTCTCTCGCCCCCTCTCTCGCCCCCTCTCGCCTCTCGCCCCCTCTCTCGCCCCCTCTCTCGCCCCCTCTCTCGCCCCCTCTCTCGCCCCCTCTCGCGCCCCCTCTCGCGCTGGGCAAAGGCAACTGTGGAGGGGTGGGGGTGATGCACAGGAGGATCCCACAGAAGATTAGTGGTGGGCCAGAAGATTGGGAATTTTTTTAGAAACCAGCAAAGGATGACTTTTTAAAAAAAAAAAAAAAAAAATAGCGAGAGAGAAATAGGAGCAGGAGGAGGCCATACGGCCCCTCGAGCCTGCTCTGCCATTTAGTACGATAATGACTGATCCGATCATGGACAGTTCCACTTCCCTGCCTGCTCCCCATAACCCCTTAATCCCTTATTGGTCTATCTCTCTCTCAAATATATTCAATGTCCCGGCTTCCACAGCTCTCTGAGGCAGCGAATTCCACAGATTTACAACCCTCAGAGAGAAGAAATTCCTCCTCATCTCAGTTTTAAGTGGGTGGCCGCTTATTCTAAGATCATGCCCCCCTAGTTCTAGTCTCCCCCATCAGTGGAAACATCCTCTCTGCATCCACCTGAAGTTGGAGGTGGTCTATGTCGGTCCAGTGAGGTGAGGTGAGGTGGGGCGAGGCCACGGAGGGACCGGCAGATGTGAACACGGATTCAGTGGGGATTTCCAGCTCTCCAAGCTCCCGCTGTTCAGTCCGTTTGTACTGTGTAACCGAGCCTGATGTCGACTTTTGATGAAAACTGACCCTTTTTTAAAAAATCTCTCTCGATTCTAGGAATTGTTACCCCACCTGGAAGACAGCGGAACGTCTAAAGGTAGGTTGTCTCTTCTGCTGCTGGTTCGATGAGGGCAAACCTGGAGCAGGCAGCCTGGCGTCTTGTGGCCCCGGCCTGATGCTTGGGTTCCTTTCTGGGGATGGTGGCCGCTTCGGTGAGTTTGAGGGATTTCTGCCCCATCTCCACCGAGGCGGCGACTCTTGCAGCGCTGCAGTTCCACCGGGGCTCCCGTGATGGTCCTCCCAGTACCTTGTCCACAGTGCTGCTCTTCCTCTATGAGCAGTGGCGGGTCTGTTTGGCCGGGCTGGGGGGTTTGAGTGGGGCCGGGGTGGAGGCGGGGTCAGGGAGCAGGAGCGTTACCTGCAATCCCAAGACTGCCTGGCCCAATGCACATCCTCTGGGCCTGCCTGCCTACCTGCCACTGGGCCTGCCTGCCTACCTGCCACTGGGCCTGCCTGCCTACCTGCCACTGGGCCTGCCTGCCTACCTGCCACTGGGCCTGCCTGCCTACCTGCCACTGGGCCTGCCTGCCTACCTGCCACTGGGCCTGCCTGCCTACCTGCCACTGGGCCTGCCTGCCTACCTGCCACTGGGCCTGCCTGCCTACCTGCCACTGGGCCTGCCTGCCTACCTGCCACTGGGCCTGCCTGCCTACCTGCCACTGGGCCTGCCTGCCTACCTGCCACTGGGCCTGCCTGCCTACCTGCCACTAGGCCGGCCGGCCTGCCTACCTGCCACTAGGCCGGCCGGCCTGCCTACCTGCCACTAGGCCGGCCTGCCTGCCTACCTGCCACTAGGCCTGCCTGCCTACCTGCCACTAGGCCTGCCTGCCTACCTGCCACTAGGCCTGCCTGCCTACCTGCCACTAGGCCTGCCTGCCTACCTGCCACTAGGCCGGCCTGCCTACCTGCCACTAGGCCGGCCTGCCTACCTGCCACTAGGCCGGCCTGCCTACCTGCCACTAGGCCGGCCTGCCTACCTGCCACTAGGCCGGCCTGCCTACCTGCCACTAGGCCGGCCTGCCTACCTGCCACTAGGCCGGCCTGCCTACCTGCCACTAGGCCGGCCTGCCTACCTGCCACTAGGCCGGCCTGCCTACCTGCCACTAGGCCGGCCTGCCTACCTGCCACTAGGCCGGCCTGCCTACCTGCCACTAGGCCGGCCTGCCTACCTGCCACTAGGCCGGCCTGCCTACCTGCCACTAGGCCGGCCTGCCTACCTGCCACTAGGCCGGCCTGCCTACCTGCCACTAGGCCGGCCTGCCTACCTGCCACTAGGCCGGCCTGCCTACCTGCCACTAGGCCGGCCTGCCTACCTGCCACTAGGCCGGCCTGCCTACCTGCCACTAGGCCGGCCTGCCTACCTGCCACTAGGCCGGCCTGCCTACCTGCCACTAGGCCGGCCTGCCTACCTGCCACTAGGCCGGCCTGCCTACCTGCCACTAGGCCGGCCTGCCTACCTGCCACTAGGCCGGCCTGCCTACCTGCCACTAGGCCGGCCTGCCTACCTGCCACTAGGCCGGCCTGCCTACCTGCCACTAGGCCGGCCTGCCTACCTGCCACTAGGCCGGCCTGCCTACCTGCCACTAGGCCGGCCTGCCTACCTGCCACTAGGCCGGCCTGCCTACCTGCCACTAGGCCGGCCTGCCTACCTGCCACTAGGCCGGCCTGCCTACCTGCCACTAGGCCGGCCTGCCTACCTGCCACTAGGCCGGCCTGCCTACCTGCCACTAGGCCGGCCTGCCTACCTGCCACTAGGCCGGCCTGCCTGCCTGCCACTAGGCCGGCCTGCCTGCCTGCCACTAGGCCGGCCTGCCTGCCTGCCACTAGGCCGGCCTGCCTGCCTGCCACTAGGCCGGCCTGCCTGCCTGCCACTAGGCCGGCCTGCCTGCCTGCCACTAGGCCGGCCTGCCTGCCTGCCACTAGGCCGGCCTGCCTGCCTGCCACTAGGCCGGCCTGCCTGCCTGCCACTAGGCCGGCCTGCCTGCCTGCCACTAGGCCGGCCTGCCTGCCTGCCACTAGGCCGGCCTGCCTGCCTGCCACTAGGCCGGCCTGCCTGCCTGCCACTAGGCCGGCCTGCCTGCCTGCCACTAGGCCGGCCTGCCTGCCTGCCACTAGGCCGGCCTGCCTGCCTGCCACTAGGCCGGCCTGCCTGCCTGCCACTAGGCCGGCCTGCCTGCCTGCCACTAGGCCGGCCTGCCTGCCTGCCACTAGGCCGGCCTGCCTGCCTGCCACTAGGCCGGCCTGCCTGCCTGCCACTAGGCCGGCCTGCCTGCCTGCCACTAGGCCGGCCTGCCTGCCTGCCACTAGGCCGGCCTGCCTGCCTGCCACTAGGCCGGCCTGCCTGCCTGCCACTAGGCCGGCCTGCCTGCCTGCCACTAGGCCGGCCTGCCTGCCTGCCACTAGGCCGGCCTGCCTGCCTGCCACTAGGCCGGCCTGCCTGCCTGCCACTAGGCCGGCCTGCCTGCCTGCCACTAGGCCGGCCTGCCTGCCTGCCACTAGGCCGGCCTGCCTGCCTGCCACTAGGCCGGCCTGCCTGCCTGCCACTAGGCCGGCCTGCCTGCCTGCCACTAGGCCGGCCTGCCTGCCTGCCACTAGGCCGGCCTGCCTGCCTGCCACTAGGCCGGCCTGCCTGCCTGCCACTAGGCCGGCCTGCCTGCCTGCCACTAGGCCGGCCTGCCTGCCTGCCACTAGGCCGGCCTGCCTGCCTGCCACTAGGCCGGCCTGCCTGCCTGCCACTAGGCCGGCCTGCCTGCCTGCCACTAGGCCGGCCTGCCTGCCTGCCACTAGGCCGGCCTGCCTGCCTGCCACTAGGCCGGCCTGCCTGCCTGCCACTAGGCCGGCCTGCCTGCCTGCCACTAGGCCTGCCTGCCTGCCTGCCACTAGGCCTGCCTGCCTGCCTGCCACTAGGCCTGCCTGCCTGCCTGCCACTAGGCCTGCCTGCCTGCCTGCCACTAGGCCTGCCTGCCTGCCTGCCACTAGGCCTGCCTGCCTGCCTGCCACTAGGCCTGCCTGCCTGCCTGCCACTAGGCCTGCCTGCCTGCCTGCCACTAGGCCTGCCTGCCTGCCTGCCACTAGGCCTGCCTGCCTGCCTGCCACTAGGCCTGCCTGCCTGCCTGCCACTAGGCCTGCCTGCCTGCCTGCCACTAGGCCTGCCTGCCTGCCACTAGGCCTGCCTGCCTGCCTGCCACTAGGCCTGCCTGCCTGCCTGCCACTAGGCCTGCCTGCCTGCCTGCCACTAGGCCTGCCTGCCTGCCTGCCACTAGGCCTGCCTGCCTGCCTGCCACTAGGCCTGCCTGCCTGCCTGCCACTAGGCCTGCCTGCCTGCCTGCCACTAGGCCTGCCTGCCTGCCTGCCACTAGGCCTGCCTGCCTGCCTGCCACTAGGCCTGCCTGCCTGCCTGCCACTAGGCCTGCCTGCCTGCCTGCCACTAGGCCTGCCTGCCTGCCTGCCACTAGGCCTGCCTGCCTGCCTGCCACTAGGCCTGCCTGCCTGCCTGCCACTAGGCCTGCCTGCCTGCCTGCCACTAGGCCTGCCTGCCTGCCTGCCACTAGGCCTGCCTGCCTGCCTGCCACTAGGCCTGCCTGCCTGCCTGCCACTAGGCCTGCCTGCCTGCCTGCCACTAGGCCTGCCTGCCTGCCTGCCACTAGGCCTGCCTGCCTGCCTGCCACTAGGCCTGCCTGCCTGCCTGCCACTAGGCCTGCCTGCCTGCCTGCCACTAGGCCTGCCTGCCACTAGGCCTGCCTGCCTGCCTGCCACTAGGCCTGCCTGCCTGCCTGCCACTAGGCCTGCCTGCCTGCCTGCCACTAGGCCTGCCTGCCTGCCACTAGGCCTGCCTGCCTGCCACTAGGCCTGCCTGCCTGCCTGCCACTAGGCCTGCATCTCTGTGCGTTGTAAAGCCTCCTTTACCTCTATCAAATTTTGTCTGATTACGCTCCTCTAATATAAAGTTGTGTGCGCGTTCCTCTCATTACTCGACAGTGATCAGGAGCAGAATCCTGTCTGATTTGTTCCCCCCCAACCACGCCGCACTCCCCTCCCGATCTCGGTGGTGCTGAGATGAACGAGTTCAGCACAGACTGGGAACAGATCCCGTGCACTTTTGTGGTGCCTTTGCTCCGAAGCCTTCACTGCGAATCGGGGCCCCTTTTAAGGGCTTGCCGCTCCCTTCAGTGTCAGTGGTGGGTGTTGGCCGCGCATGATCTGAGGTGGGACAGTCTTCACGGCGCTCGTATCTGGACTCAGAGCTGCTCGTGTGTTCAACAGGTATCAGAGAATTGGTCCATGAACAGGGCAGCAAGAATGTTATCGTCACGTCGGCCGACAGGGAATTATTAAAACTGAACATGCTGGACGCAGCAGGTGAGCTATCGGCACGGGGTCTGTCTTGTCCGCTCCTAAGCCTTTGTCTGACTACGATTTTGACAGAGTTTCATGTTGGGTTAGTGAAGTGTTTGTAGTCCATTCGGCAGCCTGTACCCACCCCCACCCCCACCCCAGATCCAACCACATGCTCTACCGCTATAGCCAGTTTTCTCTTTTGCCATTGAGGGAATGCAACAAAGGTTCACCAGACTGACTCCTGGGATGGAGGGGGGGCGGGGGGGGGGCAATTGTCCTATGAGGAGAGATTGAGTAGACTAGGCTGATATTCTCTCGACTGAGGAGAGATCATGCAATGTTTCTTGATTCCTGAAGATCCAAAAATCTATCGATCTCAGCCTTGAATATACTCAGAGACTGAGCCTCCCACAGTCCTCTGGGGCAGAGAATTCCAAGGATTCACCACCCTCCGAGTGAAGAAATTCCTCCTCATCTCAGTCCTAAATGGCCGACCCCTTATCCTGAGACTGTGTGACCCCTGGTTCTCGACTCCCCAGCCCGGCGGAAACATCTACCCTGTAAGAATTGTGTATGTTTCAGTGAGATCTCCTTTCATTCTTCTAAACTCTAGAGAATATCGGCCTAGTCTGCTCAATCTCTCCTCATAAGACAATCCCCCCATCCCAGGGATCAGTCTGGTGAACCTTCGTTGCACTCCCTCAATGGCAAGTATATCCTTCCTTGGGTAAGGAGACCCAAACTGTACACAATACTCCAGGTGTGGTCTCACCAGGGCCCTGTATAATTGCAGTAAGACGTCTTTACTCTTATACTCAAATCCTCCTGTAATAAAGGCCAACGTACCATTTGCTTGCTGTACCTGCAGGTTAACTTTCAGTGATTGGTGTACAAGGACACCCAGGGCCCTCTGAACACCAACATTTCCCATTCTCTCACCATTTAAAAAAAAAATACTCTGCTTCTCTCTCGTTTTCCTACCAAAGTGGATCACTTCACGTTTCTCCACAGTATATTCCATTAGCCACGTTCTTGCCCATTCACTTCGGCAGTCCATATCCTCTTGAAACCTCTTTGCATCCTCCTCACAACTTACATTCCCACCTAGCTTTGTATCTTCAGCAAACTTGGATATATTACATGTGGTCCCCTCATCCAAGTCATTGATATAGACTGTGAATAGCTGGGGCCCAAGCAGTACCCCACCTTGGTTGTTTCCCTCAGTGGCAAGGGTTGTGAATTCCTTGGGTAAGGAGACAAAATGGCCTGTTTCTGTGCCGTACATGCTCTGTATACATTGGAACGCGACGTGAAAGAGGAAGGGACTGTTGGCTGTAATGTATAAGAGCGTAAGAAATAGGAGCAGGAGTAGGCCATCCGGCCTCTCGAGCCTGCTCCGCCATTTAATACGATCATGGCTGATCTGATCATGGACTCAGCCCCACCTCCCTGCCTGCTCCTCATAACCCCTTATCCCTTTATCATTCAAGGAACTGTCTATTTCTGTCTTCAATTTCTTCACTGTCCCAGCTTCCACTGCTCTCTGAAGCAGTGAATTCCGGTCAGGCACAGTCAGCATGGATTTATGAAGGGGAAGTCATGTTTGACAAATTTTCTGCAATTCTTTGAGGATGTAACGAACAGGGTGGATAAAGGGGAATCTGTAGATGTGGTGTATTTGGACTTCCAGAAGGCATTTGACAAGGTGCCACATAAAAGGTTACTGCATAAGATAAAAGTTCACAGGGTTGGGGGTAATATATTAGCATGGATAGAGGATTGGCTAATATGAACCTGTGAGTATGCTTGCGGGTTTGTAGAGCTGTTGAGTTGGGAGTAGAAACATAGAAAATAGGTGCAGGAGTAGGCCATTCGGCCCTTCGAACCTGCACCGCCATTCAATATGATCATGGCTGATCAGGCAACTTCAGTACCCCATTCCTGCTTTCTCTCCATACCCCTTGATCCCTTGACCCCTTTAGCCTTAAGGGCCACATCTAACTCCCTTTTGAATATATATATCGAACTGGCCTCAACAACTTTCTGTGGTAGAGAATTCCACAGGTTCACAATTCTCAGTGAAGAAGTTTCTCCTCAGTTCCGTCCTAAATAGCTTACCCCTTATCCTTAGACTATGACCCCTGGTTCTGGACTTCCCCAACATCGGGAATATTCTTCCTGCATCTAAACCTGTCCAGTCCCGTCAGAATTTTATATGTTTCTATGAGATCCCCTCTCATCCTTCTAAATTCCAGTGAATATAAGCCTAGTCGATCCAGTCTTTCTTCATATGTCAGTCCTGCCATCCCGGGAATCAGTCTGGTGAACCTTCGCTGCACTCCCTCAATAGCAAGAATGTCCTTCCTCAGATTAGGAGACCAAAAAAGTACACAATATTCAAGGTGAGGCCTCACCAAGGCCCTGTACAACTGCAGTAGGACCTCCCTGCTCCTATATTCTCATCCTCTCGCTAAGAAGGCCAACATGCCATTTGCCGCCTTCAACGCCTGCTGTACCTGCATGCCAACTTTGTGACTGATGTACCATGACACCCAGGTCTTGTTGGAGCTCCCCTTTTCCTAATCTATCACCATTCAGATATTCTGCCTTCCTGTTTTTGCCACCAAAGTGGATAACCTCACATTTATCCACATTATACTGCATCTGCCATGTATTTGCCCACTCACCTCACCTGTCCAAGTCACCCTGCAACCTCTTAGCATCCTCCTCACAGCTCACACTGCCACCCAGCTTAGTGTTAGCTAGTCATGTGATGTTCACAAGACTCAAAAACCCCAGCCAATTGGATCCATGATGAGGCAGGTGGTTGTGAGCCCAGTGAATGACTAGGTTCACTCGGTTGATTCTGGGGGTGAGGGGGTTGACTTATGAGGAAAGGTTGAGGAGGTTGGGCCTCTACTCATTGGAATTCAGAAGAATGAGAGGCGATCTTAACGAAACGTATAAGATTATGAGGGGGCTTGACAAGGTGGATGCAGAGAGGATGTTTCCATTGATGGAGACTAGAACTAGGGGGCATGGTCTTAGAATAAGGGGCCGCCCATTTAAAACTGAGATGAGGAGGAATTTCTTCTCTCTGAGGGTTGTAAATCTGTGGAATTCGCTGCCTCAGAGCTGTGGAAGCTGGGACATTGAATAAATTTAAGACCAAGATAGACAGTTTCTTAACCGATAAGGGGGCGGGCAGGGAAGTGGAGCTGAGTCCATGATCGGATCAGCCATGATGGTATTAAATGGCGGAGCAGGCTCGAGGGGCCGAATGGCCTACTCCTGATCCTATTTCTTACGTTCTATGAACTGGTAATGTGTAGTGTGATAAACTGTTAATAAATCAAATAGTTCTCAATAGCAATGTGCTGCTATGAATTCTTCAGCAAAGAGGCCATGAAGCAAAGACATTGCATTGGCTGACTCCAGGTTTGTCTTTATTTTTTTGCCGTTTCAGATGGTCCGCAGATGGTGCAGGCGGCCGGCGAGCGCCCCCTGCTGGCCGAAGGGGGCACGGCGCTGGTCGATGTCGTCGCCTCGGGCAAAAGGCTGCCCTCGCTCCCCGTCCAGGCCACGCTGCCCTCCTGCCGGGGCTCGGGCCCTGCTTCCTCCCCCCCGGCCCCCCGCGGCCCGGCTCCCGCCCACCCCCTGCCCTTCAGCCTGCTGGAGCAGATCGGGGCCTGGCGCTCCGGCGAGCCGACGAGCCTGTGCGAGGCCCTGCGAGGCCCCTTGCTGTGCGAGGGCCCGGGAGGGGCCGGAGGCGCGAGCCAGGAGGCGGGCGCCCTCGAGCGGCTGGCCGGCCCCAAGACGGCCGGCTCCACCGACAGCTGCTTCGGCGGCGGCGGCGGCACGGACCGGGAGACCCAGAGCACCGTCAGCAGCTACCGCAGCGAGCCGACGGGCTCCACGCGGCTGGAGAGCCCGTCCCTGCTCCCCGCCGCCCCCCGGCCGGACGGGGCCTCGGGGGACGCCGGCACGCGGGAGCCGCTGGGCCTCAAGGCGGGCAGCGACACGGACAACCTCTCGGACAGCGAAATGGCGGCCACGCCCGACCTCTGCGACGGGGGCCCGGACGTCCCCTGCCCCGGCGAGCGGCCGGCCGAGGGCGCGGCCGACCCCCTGACCTCCTGGCTGGCCGACAAGATGGCCGCCGCCTCGCCCCCGACCTTCGACCCCGGCCGCCGGGCCGAGCCGCCCCTCCCCGGCGGCCCCCGCCCCGAGCAGGTGGTGCGGCCCAAGGAGCTGAAGCTGCTGCGGCGAGGCTCGGGCCGCAAGAAGGCGGCCAAGCGGCAGGGGGGCGGCTACGACTACCGGCGGGAGTACGCGGCGGTGCGGGCGGCCAAGGCCTACGGCGAGAGCTTCTTCGAGGACGAGGACTCGAGCGACCAGAGCGACCTCAGCCGGGCCTCCAGCCTGCGCTCGCAGCCCCGCTACAGCAGCTCTTCCAGCTCCTCCAGCGCCACCTCGCAGTCATGCTCCTCGCCCGACGCCCAGCGACACAAGGCCCGGCGCGGAGGAGGAGGAGGACGGCGTCCGGCGCGCTCCGAGTCCGAGCCCGCCGTGGTCGCCCAGCCGCCCGCGGTCGGCGCCAAGACCCACGCCCGGATGCTGAGCATGGACGGCGCAGCGGCCGGTCGCCACCCGGCCCAGGGCCCCGGGGCCGGCAGCACCCGCACGCTGACTGCCTCCAAGTCGGACCTGGAGGCGCGCGACGGCGAGCCGCGGGGCCGCGAACGCTTCGCACGGCGGCTGGAGTCGGTCGGCAGCTCGTGGAGCCAGTCAGTCAGCCCCGCCGGCTGGGCCGCCGAGCTCGCCGACGAGGGGGCGGTCGGAGGAGGTAGGTCAAAGGGGGCGGGCGGCCTGCAGTTCGCGCCGTGCTGGAAGTTCTTGACGTTGATAAAAAAAGGGAGGGGGGGGAGGGGAAAGGGGTGTGAAAGGGCAGCACTGGGCGGGGGGGGGCAGAGAGCGAGACCAGCACAGACGGAATGGAGGGAGGGAGAGAAAGGGAGTGAGCGCAGCACGGCATGGAGGGAGGGAGGGGCATAGTGAGAAGCACCGAGGGAGGGAGGGAGAGAGTGAATGCAGCACTGGGTGAGGGAGGGAGGGAGAGCGCCGCACTGTCGGAGGGGCGGTACTGAGGGAGTGCCGCACTGTCGGAGGGGCGGTACTGAGGGAGCGCCGCACTGTCGGAGGGGCAGTACTGAGGGAGTGCCGTACTGTCGGAGGGGCGGTGCTGAAGGAGCCCCGCACTGTCGGAGGGGCGTTGCTGAGGGAGCGCCGCACTGTCGGAGGGGCGGTACTGAGGGGGAGCCGCACTGTCGGAGGGGCAGTACTGAGGGAGCTCCGCACTGTCGGAGGGACAGTACTGAGGGGGAGCCGCACTGTCGGAGGGGCTGTACTGAGGGAGTGCCGCACTGTCGGAGGGGCAGTACTGAGAGAGCTCCGCACTGTCGGAGGGGCGGTACTGAGGGAGTGCCGCACTGTCGGAGGGGCAGTACTGAGGGAGCTCCGCACTGTCGGAGGGGCGGTACTGAGGGAGTGCCGCACTGTCGGAGGGGCGGTACTGAGGGAGCGCCGCACTGTCGGAGGGGCAGTACTGAGGGAGCACCGCACTGTCGGAGGGGCGGTACTGAGGGAGCGCCGCACTGTCGGAGGGGCAGTACTGAGGGAGCACCGCACTGTCGGAGGGGCGGTACTGAGGGAGTGCCGCACTGTCGGAGGGGCGGTACTGAGGGAGTGCCACACTGTCGGAGGGGTGGTACTGAGGGAGTGCCACACTGTCGGAGGGGTGGTACTGAGGGAGTGCCACACTGTCGGAGGGGCGGTACTGAGGGAGTGCCGCACTGTCGGAGGGGCGGTACTGAGGGAGTGCCGCACTGTCGGAGGGGCAGTACTGAGGGAGTGCCACACTGTCGGGTGTATGTTAAAAGATCCGATGGCGTGGGGGGGGGCGAATTGTTGAAACGAGTTTTGTGTAATTGCTGCTTGTAACGCTTGCTGCGTTCTTCACTCGACGCCCTTCCCTCCCAGCTCCAGCCTCTGAAGACGCGGGGAAGCGGGAGATCAGCAGTAGCGTGAAGAGGACGCAGGCGATGAGGCGACGGCATAATGC
>NC_092003.1:6716724-6734224 GCF_044704955.1 Pristiophorus japonicus | reverse complement strand
CTGACGTTGTGCCCCCCCTCGCGGTCTGACGTTGTGCCCCCCCTCGCGGTCTGACGTTGTGCCCCCCCTCGCGGTCTGACGTTGTGCCCCCCCTCGCGGTCTGACGTTGTGCCCCCCCTCGCGGTCTGACGTTGTGCCCCCCCTCGCGGTCTGACGTTGTGCCCCCCCTCGCGGTCTGACGTTGTGCCCCCCCTCGCGGTCTGACGTTGTGCCCCCCCTCGCGGTCTGACGTTGTGCCCCCCCTCGCGGTCTGACGTTGTGCCCCCCCTCGCGGTCTGACGTTGTGCCCCCCCTCGCGGTCTGACGTTGTGCCCCCCCTCGCGGTCTGACGTTGTGCCCCCCCTCGCGGTCTGACGTTGTGCCCCCCCTCGCGGTCTGACGTTGTGCCCCCCCTCGCGGTCTGACGTTGTGCCCCCCCTCGCGGTCTGACGTTGTGCCCCCCCTCGCGGTCTGACGTTGTGCCCCCCCTCGCGGTCTGACGTTGTGCCCCCCCTCGCGGTCTGACGTTGTGCCCCCCCTCGCGGTCTGACGTTGTGCCCCCCCTCGCGGTCTGACGTTGTGCCCCCCCTCGCGGTCTGACGTTGTGCCCCCCCTCGCGGTCTGACGTTGTGCCCCCCCTCGCGGTCTGACGTTGTGCCCCCCCTCGCGGTCTGACGTTGTGCCCCCCCTCGCGGTCTGACGTTGTGCCCCCCCTCGCGGTCTGACGTTGTGCCCCCCCTCGCGGTCTGACGTTGTGCCCCCCCTCGCGGTCTGACGTTGTGCCCCCCCTCGCGGTCTGACGTTGTGCCCCCCCTCGCGGTCTGACGTTGTGCCCCCCCTCGCGGTCTGACGTTGTGCCCCCCCTCGCGGTCTGACGTTGTGCCCCCCCTCGCGGTCTGACGTTGTGCCCCCCCTCGCGGTCTGACGTTGTGCCCCCCCTCGCGGTCTGACGTTGTGCCCCCCCTCGCGGTCTGACGTTGTGCCCCCCCTCGCGGTCTGACGTTGTGCCCCCCCTCGCGGTCTGACGTTGTGCCCCCCCTCGCGGTCTGACGTTGTGCCCCCCCTCGCGGTCTGACGTTGTGCCCCCCCTCGCGGTCTGACGTTGTGCCCCCCCTCGCGGTCTGACGTTGTGCCCCCCCTCGCGGTCTGACGTTGTGCCCCCCCTCGCGGTCTGACGTTGTGCCCCCCCTCGCGGTCTGACGTTGTGCCCCCCCTCGCGGTCTGACGTTGTGCCCCCCCTCGCGGTCTGACGTTGTGCCCCCCCTCGCGGTCTGACGTTGTGCCCCCCCTCGCGGTCTGACGTTGTGCCCCCCCTCGCGGTCTGACGTTGTGCCCCCCCTCGCGGTCTGACGTTGTGCCCCCCCTCGCGGTCTGACGTTGTGCCCCCCCTCGCGGTCTGACGTTGTGCCCCCCCTCGCGGTCTGACGTTGTGCCCCCCCTCGCGGTCTGACGTTGTGCCCCCCCTCGCGGTCTGACGTTGTGCCCCCCCTCGCGGTCTGACGTTGTGCCCCCCCTCGCGGTCTGACGTTGTGCCCCCCCTCGCGGTCTGACGTTGTGCCCCCCTCGCGGTCTGACGTTGTGCCGAATTCTCCTCCACGCAGCCTGCAGGACATCCAGCGGAACCGAGCAGCCTCCCAGTCGCGGACGCACGCACTCCCGGCGGCCCTGCAGTTTGCCAGCTCGCTGCTGCTTCCCCGAGGGCCCGTGCACGAGGCTTCCAACTTTGACGACACCTCGGAGGGAGCCATTCACTACTTCTACGACGAAGCGGGTAAGCGTGCGCGATCGACGGACGCGTTGCTCGCTCCGATTAACGGCTCCAAGCCCAACCACGGCGGCTGCTCCTTGACGCTTAAAGCAGCTGAGCGCTTCAATTAACTTGTCCCTTTCTTAACCTCTTAACACTCTCGGTAACTGTCGAGGGCTCCTTACTGGTCTGTGTCTCCTTACCCCCCCCACCAGCCCCCGCCCCAATTCTCCATGCTTGGCTCTATCCTCGCCCAGTTCCTTAATGTGGCTCAGTTGGTGTTCCTCGCCCCCACCCCCGAGTTTTGGAAGATCGTGGGTTCGAGCCCCGACTCTAGAGATGCAGCTGCATAATCCATTGCACTACTGAGGGAGCGGCGCACTGTCGGAGGGGTAGTGCTGAGGGAGCGGCGCACTGTCGGAGGGGTAGTGCTGAGGAAGCACCGCACTGTCGGAGGGGCAGTACTGAGGGAGCGGCGCACTGTCGGAGGGGCAGTACTGAGGGAGCGCCGCACTGTCGGAGGGGTAGTGCTGAGGGAGCGGCGCACTGTCGGAGGGGCAGTACTGAGGGAGCGCCGCACTGTCGGAGGGGCAGTACTGAGGGAGCGGCGCACTGTCGGAGGGGTAGTGCTGAGGGAGCGGCGCACTGTCTGAGTTTTGCCTGATGTCCTAGAACAATACATAAACCTCTGCCCTCTCGGATGGGTTCTTTAAGAAGCTAAGAAATAGGAGCAGGCGTAGGCCATTTGGCCCCTCGAGCCTGCTCCACCATTCAATAAGATCATGGCTGATCTGATCATGGACTCAGTTCCACTTCCCTGCCCGCTCCTCATAACCCTTTATTCCCTTATCGCTCAAAAATCTGTCTCTCCGCCTTAAATATATTCAATGACCCAGCCTCTACAGTTCTCTGCGGCATAGAATTCCACAGATTTACAACCCTCGGAGAAGAAATTTCTCCTCATCTCAGTTTTAAATGGGCAGCCCCTTAATCTGAGACTATGTCCCCTAGTTTTAGTTTCCCCGATGAGTGGAAATAGCGCCTCTGCATCCACCTTGTCCAGCCCCCTCATTATCTTATGTTTCAATAAGATCACCTCATCCTTCTGAACTCCAGTGAGTACAGGCACAACCCACTCAATTTATCTTCATCTCCCGAATCAATCTAGTGAACCTTCTCTGAACTGCCTCTAATGCAAGTATATCCTTCCTTAAATACGGAGACCAAAACTATGCAGTACTCCAGGTGTGGCCACACCAATACCCTGTACAGTTGTAGCAGGACTTCTCTGCTTTTATACTCTATCCCCCCTTTGCAATAAAGGCCAACATTCCATTGGCCTTCCTGATCACTTGCTGTACCTGCATACTAACTTTTTGCGTTTCATGCACAAGGACCCACAGGACCCTTTGTACTGCAGCACTTTGCAATTTTTCTCCATTTAAATTATAATTTGCCTTTCTCTTTTTTCTGCCTAAGTAGATAACCTCACATTTTCCCACATTATACTCCACCTCCCAAATTTTTGCCCACTCACTTAGCCTGTCTATATCCCTTTGCAGATTTCTTGTGTCGTCACAATTTGCTTTCCCACCCATCTTTGTATCATCAGCAAACTTGGCTACATTACACTCGGTCTCTTCATCCAAGTCATTAATATAGATTGTAAATAGTTGAGGCCCCAGCACTGATCCCTGCGGCACCCCACTAGTCACTGTTTTCCAACCGGAAAATGAACCATTTATCTTGACTCTCTGTTTTCTGTTAGCCAATCCTCTATCCATGCTAATATATTACCCCCAACCCCGTGAACTTTTATCTTGTGCAGTAACCTTTTATGTGGCGCCTTGTCAAATGCATTCTAGAAATCCAAATACACCGCATCCACTGGTTCACCCTTATCCACCCTGCTCGTTTCATCCTCAAAGAACTCCAGCAAATTTGTCAAACGTGATTACCCTTTCATAAATCCATGCTGACTCTGCTTGATTGAATCATGCTTTTCCAAATGTCCTGCTACTACTACTTTAATAATGGACTCCAACATTTTCCCAACCACAGATGTTAGGCTAACTGGTCTATAGTTTCCTGCTTTCTGTCTGCCTCCTTTTTTTAAATAAGGGCATTACATTTGTGGTTTTCCAATCGCTGGGACCTCCCCAGAATCCAGGGAATTTTGGTAGAATACAACCAGTGCATCCACTATCTCTGCAGCCACCACTTTTAAGATCCTAGGATGCAAGCCATCAGGTCCAGGGGACTTGTAGAAACTCAGAAAGATAGAAAATAAGCCATTCGAGCCTACACCACCATTCAATAAGATCATGGCTGATCATTCCCTCAGTACCCCTTTCCTGCTTTCTCTCCATACCCCTTGATCCCTTCAGCCGTCAGGGCCATATCTAACTCCCTCTTGAATATATCTAACGAACTGGCCTCAACAACTCTCTGCGGTCGGGAATTCCACAGGTTAACAACTCTGAGTGAAGCAGTTTCTCCTCATCTCGGTCCTAAATGGCTTACCCCTTATCCTTAGACTGTGACCCCTGGTTCTGGACTTCCCCAACATCGGGAACATTCTTCCTGCATCTAACCTGTCCTGTCCCGTCAGAATTTTATGTTTCTATGAGATCCCCTCTCATTCTTCTAAACTCCAGTGAATACAGGCCCAATCAATCCAGTCTCCTCATATGTCAGTCCTGCCATCCCGGGAATCAGTCTGGTGAACCTTTACTGCACTCCCTCAATAGCAAGAACGTCCTTCTTCAGATTAGGAGACCAAAACTCAACACAATATTCCAGGTGAGGCCTCACCAAGGCCCTGTACAACTGCAGTAAGACCTCCCTGCTCCTATACTCAAATCCTCTCGCTATGAAGGCCAGCATGCCATTTGCTGCCTGCTGTACCTGCATGCCAACTTTAGTCCCATTATTTTGCTGAGTACGACTTCTTTAGTGGTGATGATTTGTAGTAAGTTCACTCATCTGTGGGTCAATAGATGTTGCTGATGGCCAACCAAGGATTGTTGACCTGCTAACCTGCAGGTTGGAGTTGGTGATCTATACCCTTGGCCTCTTCCCTCGGTGTGTTTTGTTTTTGATTGTCCGTTTTCTTGTGGATCAGTTTCTAGAGCGACAGCTGGATCGGGGTGGTGGGGTTAGCACTAGTCTTGTTATTATTTCAGTCTCTGATCGTTGACTTCCGTTTTTTTTTTGTAATGTTTGTCCAACACAGGTCTGCAGTTGGCTATATTTACACTCTGCATTTTGCTCCAGAATGAATCCGGATTGGATTCCACTCTGGGGGGAAGAGGTGAGTGTGAACCTACCTGTGAAACACCTTACCTTCCCCTCTGTTTCCCCCCCCCCCCCCACACCCCATCTCCCTCACCCGCGCCTTGCTGTAGTTGTACTTTGGAGCCAAGCTGGAGTTAACTAGAAACGTAGAAAGTAGGTGCTGGAGTAGGCCTTTTGAGCCTGCACCACCATTCAATATGATCATGGCTGATCATGCAGCTTCAGTACCCCACTCCTGCTTTCTCTCCATACCCCTTGACCCCTTCAGCCGTAAGGGCCACCTCTAACTCCCTTTTGGATATATCTCACGAACTGGCCTCAACAACTTTCTGTGGTAGAGAATTCCACAGGTTCACAACTCTCTGGGTGAAGAAGTTTAAGAACATAAGAATTCGGAACAGGAGTGGGCCATCTAGCCCCTCGAGCCTGCTCCGCCATTCAACAAGATCATGGCTGATCTGGCCGTGGACTCAGCTCCACTTACCCGCCCGCTCCCCATAACCCTCTTTAAAAAATCTATCTATCTGTGACTTCAATGAGCTAGCCTCAACTGCTTCCTTGGGCAGAGAATTCCACAGATTCACAACCCTCTGGGAGAAGAAATTCCTTCTCAACTCGGTTTTAAATTGGCTCCCCCGTATTTTGAGGCTGTGCCCCCTAGTTCTAGTCTCCCCGACCAGTGGAAACAACCTCTCTGCCTCTATCTTGTCTATCCCTTTCATTCTTTTAAATGTTTCTATAAGATCACCCCTCATCCTTCTGAACTCCAACGAGTAAAGACCCAGTCTGCTCAATCTATCATCATAAGGTAACCCCCTCATCTCCGGAATCAGCCGAGTGAATCGTCTCTGTACCCCCCCTCCAAAGTTTCTCCTCATCTCGGTCCTAAATGGCTTGCCCCTTATCCTGAAACTGTGACCCCTGGTTCTGGAAGCCCAGCCCCCTCCCGTCCCAAGTTGGGTGTGTTTTGTGCTCCCGGGACTCCCTCTCGCCAACCAGCCTGACCCCTGACCCAAGGGCGTTCAGGCATCCGGGCTCCCTGCCATTTTGCAGGGCGGGCGTTGACGAGTGCGCGTGTGTCCATACCGTGCCTTGTGTGGGGCCTGCTCCCTTCCGACAGACCAGCCCCGAGGGGGGCGCCTGTCCTCAATTTTCCCCGTGCTGCGGTACGCCCTGCTTGAATCCCGTGAGCCAAGCAGGCCTCGTGGAAGGCCTGTTCTCAGTGCTGTGGGTGTCTGACTCCTGTCGCCAAAAAGCAGGCAGATTTCCGGCAACGCTTGACTTTGGGGTGTGGCGGTCGTGTGTGGGAGTGGAGAGACTAGCCCCCTGCAACACTCCAGCTACTCGTATGAGGAGAGATTGGGTCGACTGGGCCTGTATTCACTCGAGTTTAGAAGAATGAGAGGGGATCTCATCGAAACGCCTCAAATTCTGACTGGGTTGGACAGACTGGATGTGGGGAGGATGTTTCCCCCGGCTGTGGTTATGCTTGATCTGTATAAAACACTGGTTAGGCCGCAGCTAGAGTACTGTGTGCAGTTCTGGTCACCACATTGCAGCACTGGAAAGGGTGCAGAGGAGGTTTACAAAATGTTGCCTAGACCGGAGAACTTTGGCTTTGCGGAAAGGTTGGAGAGGCTGGGGTTGTTTTCTTTGGAACAGAGGAGGCCGAGGGGAGAGCTGATTGAGCTGTATAAAATGATGAGGGGCCTGGATAGAGTGGATAGGACGGACCTGTTTCCCTTGGCAGAGGGGTCAACAACCAGGGGGCAGAGATTTAAAGTAATTGGGGGGAGGTTTAGAGGGGATGTGAAGGGAAACGTCTTCACCCAGAGGGTGGTGGGGGTCTGGGGCGGAACTCACTGCCTGAAAGGGTGGTAGAGGCAGAAACCCTCACCACATTTTAAACAGTACTTGGGATGTGCGCTTGTAACCGACAGGGCTACGGACCGAGAGCGGGAAAGTGGGATTAGGCCGGGTAGCTCTTGGTCGGCCGGCGCGGACACGATGGGCCGAATGGCGGCCTCCTCCTGTGCTGTAACTTTCTGTGGTTCTATGAGAACAGTCTCGGGATACGGGGTAGGAAATTTAGGAGCGAGATGAGGAGAAATGTTTTCACTCCGAGGGTGGTGAACCTGTGGAATTCTCTACCACACAAGGCATTGAGGCCAAGTCCCTGAAGAGGGAGATAGATAGATTTCTAAGATCAAAAGGCATCAAGGGTAAAAGGCGGGAATATGGTGTTGAGATAGAGGATCAGCCACGATCATATTGAATGGCGGTGCAGGGCCGAACGGCCCAGTACTATTTTCGATGCTTGTTCACCAACCTGTGCAGGCTTGTTGGTGCGTTGAGCTGCAGTACCTCTTTGAGCCCGCCAGAGGCTCGGGAGTTCCCTCGGCATTTCCGTGTTCCCCACAGGTCTGACTGCATCTCGGCCCCCCCCCCCCCCCCCCCCCTCCGTGGAGGCATTCGGTAGCTCCCGGTGTTTGGGGCGCTAGGATTACCCCATTCCTGCCACGTGGCATGCCTTCATCAGCATCCGCCTCTTCAAACGCTCTCTTTGCTGCTTCTGTGTGTTTCTTCAATCAGTCTTTGCAGTGCCTTACAATTGTCGTACGGCGTGTATTTGTGTTTGTATTTTTAAGGCTCTCCGCGCGACATTAGGCCTCGGCACCCCCTGACTAGAGAAAGGGATCAATCTATTTGGCTTACCGCTCTGAGTGTACTGCACGGAGCCAGGCCATTCGGTTCAACAGGTCCATGCGAGTTAGGACACGGGGTCAGTGGGTGAGTGGGACTCGGTGCGAGTTAGGACACGGGGCAGTGAGCACAGGGGGTGATGGGTGAGCGGGACACGGGGCAGTGAGCACAGGGGGTGATGGGTGAGCGGGACTCGGTGCGAGTTAGGACACGGGGCAGTGAGCACAGGGGTTGATGGGTGAGCGGGACTCGGTGCGAGTTAGGACACGGGGCAGTGAGCACAGGGGGTGATGGGTGAGCGGGACTGGGTGCGAGTTAGGACACGGGGCAGCGAGCACGGGGTGATGGGTGAGCGGGACTCTGTGCGAGTTAGGACACGGGGCAATGAGCACGGGGTGATGGGTGAGCGGGACTCGGTGCGAGTTAGGACACGGGGGTGATGGGTGAGCGGGACTCGGTGCGAGTTAGGACACGGGTGATGGGTGAGCGGGACTCGGTGCGAGTTAGGACACGGGGGTGATGGGTGAGCGGGACACGGTGCGAGTTAGGACACGGGGCAGCTGAGTTTTGGGACGTGGGCAACATTCCCACTAAGCAGTGGCTCAACAAGCAGAAAGGTCCCGCGCAGGTCGCTCACACTATCAGCATAACCCTCTATTCCCTTCTCCCCCATACGCTTATCCACCCTCCTCTTAAATGCATCGATACTATTCACCTCAACCCCTCCCTGTGGCAGCGAGTTCCACATTCTCACCACTCTCTGGGTAAAGAAGTTTTTCCTGAATTCCCTACTGGATTTATTAGTGACTGTCTTATATTTATGGCCCCCTGGTCTCACTCTGCAAGTGGAAACGTCTTCTCTATGTCTACCCTATCCTTTCCATAATTTTGAAGAACTCTTAACCAGGTCATCCCTCAGCCCCAGCCTGTTCAACCTTTCCTGGTGGGTAGTTCTGGTATCATCCTTGTTTTTAAAAAAAAAAATGTTCTACTCTTCAAACTGTTTCCTCTCCCTTAACCCCACCCCTCCCCGCAAGCTATGGGGATTTGTAAGTGCTTCCCTTGTCCGAGGGCAGGACTCGGCTTGACTGTGACATCTTCTGCAGCCGAATAGCCTGGACTCTGCAAGTGAAAGACAGCGGCTTGGGTGTGGTGACCGAGAGCTGCTGCTGTTTGCGGGGTGCAGAGGGTCCCCCAATCCCCAATCAAAAATCACCGAGGACATACGCGCAATGAATTTTAGATTATCACGACTTCTATCTCGCGGCATAGGTAAGAATGACTCCGTCTGAAAGCGAGTGCTGACTGGGTGAAGGGAACCAGTTGAAAGGTCGCAAGGGAATTGGAGAAAGGGAATTGAGACGCAGATCAGCCATGATCGAATTGAATGGGCGGGAACAGGCTCGAGGGGCTGAGTGGCCTCCGATTCCTGCATCAGGTGACCATAAGAAATAGGAGCAGGAGTTGGCCATTCGGCCCCTCGAGCCTGCTCCGCCATTTAATAAGATTGTGGCTGATCTGATCCTGGCCTCAACTCCACTTCCCCGCCCGCTCCCCATAACCCCTTAGCCCCTTATCGCTCAAAAATCTGTCTTATCTCCACCTTGAATATATTCAATGACCCAGCCTCCACAGCTCTCTAGGGCAGAGAATTCCACAGATTTACAACCCTCAGAAGAAATTCTTCCTCAACTCCATTCTAAATGGGTGACCCCTTATTCTGAGACTATGCCCCCTAGTTCTAGATTCCCCCACGAGGGGAAACACCCTCTCTGCATCTACCCTGTCGAGCCTCCTCAGAATCCTGTTTCGATAAGATCACCCCTCATTCTTCTAAACTCCAGTGAGTGGAGGCCCAAACTGCTCAACCTTTCCTCATAAGTCAACCCCCTCATCTCAGGAGTCAACCCAGTGGACCTTTTCTGAACTACCTCCAATGCAAGTGTAGCCTTCCTTAAATAAGGAGGCCAAAACTGTACGCAGAACTCCAGGTCGCTGCTTCTTTTTCTCTGATCACTTGCAAGCAAGTCGATAAACACCCAGACCGCCAGCTTTTAGCTCAGTCTTAACCTCCCACTTAACGGCCAATCCTTTCCCATTGCCGCAGTGTTTACTGACGGTGCCGTTTCCTTCTGCGTCTTTTCCAGGGGTCCGCAGGTCGTACACTTTTGGCCCGACGGGAGGAGGCTACGAGAATCCAGTGGGGCAGCAAGTGAGCCTGGAACACATCTCCAACAACGCATGGCAAGTTAACCCAGGCGCCTAGTGTCCCCTGTGAGCTGTGCTCTGCTCCGCGCTGCCTCTTTCTTGTAGTGCGTGGTCCCTTTAAATGTCCGCACAGTCGAGAAGCCGGTGAGCGGCCTGCGCGCGGGACCTTTCCACTTGTTGCGCCGCTTAGCGGGAACGTTGCCTGTGTCCCAAAACTCGGCTGCCCCGTGTCCCAACTCGCACTAAGTCCCGCTCACCCATCACCCCTGTGCTGTTTGTGGGAGCTTGCTGTGCACAAATTGGCTGCCGCGTTTCCTACATTACAACAGTGACTGCACTCCAAAAGTACTTCATTGGCTGTAAAGCGCTTTGAGACGTCCGGTGGTCATGAAAGGCGCTATATAAATCCAAGTCTTTTTCTGTTTAAACGTAAATTTGAGGTGATCCAAAACTCGGCTGCCCCGTGTCCTAACTCGCACCGAGTCCCGCTCACCCATCAGCCCCTGTGCTCACTGCCCCCGTGTACTAACTCGCACCGAGTCCCACTCACCCATCACCCCCTGTGCTTGCTGCCCCGTGTCCTAACTCGCACCAAGTCCCGCTCACCCATCACCCCCTGTGCTCACTGCCCCGTGTCCTAACTCGCACCAAGTCCCGCTCACCCATCTCCCCCTGTGCTCACTGCCCCGTGTCCTAACTCGCACCAAGTCCCGCTCACCCATCACCCCCTGTGCTCGCTGCCCCGTGTCCTAACTCGCACCAAGTCCCGCGCACCCATCTCCCCCTGTGCTCGTGGACCTACGTTGGCTCCCGATTAAGCAACGCCATGATTTCAAAATTCTCATCCTTGTTTTCAAATCCCTCCACATGGCATTCGCCCCCTCCCTATCTCTGTAGTCTCCTCCAACCTCACAACCGAGTTGGGGGGGTGGGGGGGAGTTTTACCCCTCCTTTCTGGCCCGTGTTGATCGGGAGGCGTGCTCACGGTGCACAGGGAGCAGGAAAGGTTCCATTTTACAACAAAACAATGTGTATTTATATAGCGCCTTAACGTAGTGAAATGTCTCAAGGCGCCTCACAGCAGTATTATGAAATTAAAATTTGACACCGAGCCGCATAAGGAGATATCAGCGCAAGTGACCAAAAGCTTGGTCACAGAGTACGGTTTTAAGGAGTGTCTTAAAGGAGGAGAGAGAGGCGGAGAGGTTTAGGGAGGGAGTTCCAGAGCTGGGGGCCCAGGCAACAGAAGGCACGGCCACCGATGGTGGAGCGATTATAATCAGGGATGCTCAGGAGGGCAGAATTAGAGGAGCGCAGACATCTCTGGGGGGTTGTGGGGCTGGAGGAGGTTACAGAGATGGGGAGGGGCGAGGGCCATGGAGGGATTTGTAAACAAGGATGGGAATTTTGAAATCTAGACTTTGCTCAACTGGGAGCCAATTTTAGGTCAGCGAGCACAGGGGTTGATGGGTGAGCAGGTCTCGGTGCGAGTTCAAACACGGGGCAGCGAGCACAGTGGGTGATGGGTGAGCGGGACTCGGTACGAGTTCGGACACGGGGCAGTGAGCACAGGGGGTGATGGGTGAGCGGGATTCGGTGCGAGTTAGGACAAGGGGTGATGGGTGAGCAGGACTCGGTGCGAGTTAGGACAAGGGGTGATGGGTGAGCGGGACTCGGTGCGAATTAGGACAAGGGGTGATGGGTGAGCGGGACACGGTGCGAGTTAGGACACGGGGCAGTGAGCACAGGGGGTGATGGGTGAGCGGGACTCGGTGCGAGTTAGGACAAGGGGTGATGGGTGAGCGGGACTCGGTGCGGGTTAGGATACAGGGGCAGCCGAGTTTTGGATCACCTCGAGTTTATTTTGTTGTTAAACGCCTTGTGGACATCGTGCTACGTTAAAGGCGCAATATAAATAAAAAGTTGTTGTTTGTTCCCCCACAATGCAAAGCTGCCAGCTACTGATTTAAGGAACGTAACATTCTGACTGTCCGGTGTCCCGTTAATTGCGATTTTTTTTTTTCCTCCTTCCTTTTTCGGGAATCCAGGGATCATCAGTCCCACTCTTCCAGCTTCACCTCTGCCGACGTTCCCGAGGGGATGCCAGCGATGTCACTCCTCCAGCCCCGGCCGGTGGTGCTCCAGGGAATGCAGGTCCGTAGGGTGCCGTTGGAAATTCCTGAGGTAACCACGGTAACCCCAGTTAAATAACCCCTCCCTCTTCTTTTCCCCCTCTGCGAGTGTTGATCGCCGAAATCCACCGATGGAATCCGTTTTTCTCCGTCTCCCCCCACTAAATCCATCAATCTTAAACCCCTCAATTAGATCATCGGATGTACAGCCCAGAAACAGGTCATCCCGCCCAACCAGTCTGTAGAGACTATGGACATTTACAGGGCAGAAGGAAGCTATTCCGGCCCATCGTGTCCGAGCCGGCCAACAAAGAGCCACACGGCCCTCGGTCAGCAGCCCTGAAGGTTACATATAAACCAATGAACAATGGCGGAAAAGCAAAGAGCACCCGGCCCAACCAGTCCCGCCCCACACAACTGCAACACCCCTTACACTGAAACATTCTACACTCCACCCCAACCGGAGCCACGTGATCTCCTGGGAGAGGCAAAAACCAGATTAAAAACCCAGGCCAATTTGGGGAGAAAACAACCTGGGAAAATTCCTCTCCGACCCATCCAGGCGATCGACACTAGTCCAGGAGATCACCCTGGCCGTATTCGATTCCCTGCAGTATTTACCATCGTATCTGCGCCGTCCAACAAAAGGTCATCCAGTCTAATCCCAATTACCAGCTCTAGGTCCGTAACCCTGCAGGTTACTGCACTTTAAGTGCATATCCAACCATCTCTTAAAAGTGGTGAGGGTTTCTGCATCCACCACTCTTCCAGGCAGTGAGTTCCAGAACCCCACAACCCTCTGCGTAAAGAAGCCCCCCTCAAATCCCCTCTAAATCTTCCACCAACCACCTTAAAACTATGCCCCCTCGTAATAGACCCCTCCACCAATGGAAATAGGCCCTTGCTATCCACTGTGTCCATGCTCCTCAATATTTTATACACCTCAATGAGGTCTCCACTCAACCGCCTCTGTTCCAATGAGAACAAACCCCAGCCTATCCAATCTGTCCTCATAACTAAGATTCTCCATTCCAGGCAGCATCTTCGTAAATCTCCTCTGCACCCTCTCCAGTGCAATCACGTCCTTCCTATAATACGGCGACCAGAACTGCACGCAGTACTCCAGCTGTGGCCTAACCAAAGTATTATACAATTTAAGCATAACCTCCCTGCCCTTGTATTCCATGCCTCGGCCAATAAAGGCAAGCATTCCGTATGCCGCCTTAACCATGCCGGCGTTTATGCTCCACTCGAGCCTCCTCCCGTCTTTCCTCATCTAAATCTATCCGCATAACCCTCTATTCCCTTCTCCCTCATGTGTTTGTCCAGCCTCCCCTTAAATGCATCGATAGTATTCGCTTCAACCACTCCCTGTGGCAGCGAGTTCCACATTCTCACTCCTCTCTGGGTAAAGAAGTTTCTCTTGAATTCCTCATTGGGTTTCTTGGTGACTACCTTATATTGATGGCCTCTAGTTATGCTCCCCCACAAGTGGGAACATTCTCTCTGTATCCACTCGATCAAAACCTTTCATCATTTTAAAGACCTCTATTAGGTCACCCCTCAGCCTTCTCTTCAAGAGAACAGAGACCCAGCCTGTTCATCCTTTCCTGATATGTATACCCTCGCATTTCTGGTCTCATCCTTGTAAATCCTCTCTGCACCCTCTCCAGTGCCTCTATATCCTTTTTATAATATGGCGACCCCTTAATCTTCTGTGTTGTGAATACAAGCGTCTGTGTAAAACCCTGTCGTGATGTAACCCTTTTCATTCCGGTATGATTCCGTCACAGGTTGTCGGATGGGATTGGTTTAGATGAGCTGAGCTTACTGGATGTGTCTCTCCCTTACCTGTCTCGCTCCCAGATAATGCAATGAATCACGTCAAGTAATGTCTGCACCCCCCCCCCCCCCTCCCCCGTTTCTTTTTTTTCCGAACTCTCAGTTGGATTTTCTGGATCAGGAATCTCTCCACGAATCCCACGAGAACACGCTCATGATCGAGGAGAAGACCAGAAACCGGCAGTACTACAAGTTCTGGCTGCTGCCCTGGAAGTGGATGCGGATTCGCTACGACCGACTGGCCTTGCTGGCCTTGCTGGACAGGTTCGGTGGGGGTGGGGGAAGCGGGGGGAGGGGCTGTGTGCATGGCAGGAGCGGCGTGGGGGATGCAAACCCTCGGGAGACACTTGAAACCTTTCAAAGTGCCTTTGAAACGGGATTTGAGCAAGTTGGCCCCCCCCCGGCCCCCAGTGGCTTGTATTCCCACTGTTGAGCCATAGGCTGTGACCCTGTCAGCTGTGGCTCAGTGGGTAGCACTCTCGCCTCCGAGTCAGAAGGTTGTGGGTTCAAGTCCCACTCCAGGGACTTGAGCACACAAATCTAGGCGGACACTCCGAGGGAGCGCCGCGCTGTCGGAGGGGCGCTCCCAAGTAAAAGATCCCATGGTACTATTTCGAAGAAGAGCAGGAGAGTTATCCCCGGTGACCTGGGGCCAATATTTATCCCTCAATGAACATAACTAAAAAAAAAAACACATGATCTGGGTCATTATCACATCGCTGTTTTGTGGGAGCTTGCTGTGCGCAAATTGGCTGCCGTGTTTCTCTCATTACAACGGCGTCAAACACTTCAAAGAAGCGACTCCATTCAGTGTAAAGCGCTTTCGTACATCCTCGGGATTGTGAATGGCGCCACACAAATTAAAGTCTCCTTTTTAAAACCCAGAGCTGGGTCAGTTCCCAGGCCGTTGGAAAGAAAGACTTGCATTTCTATAGCGCCTGTCACCACCTCAGGATGTCCCAAAGCTTTGCAGCCAATCCAGTACCTTTGAATTGTAGTCACGGTGACCGAACAAGTCCGATCTGATTTTTATGACGTGGGATTCACTGCAGTGGAGTAAATGCCTCAATTCCGTCTGGGATAACCAGCGGTTAATGAAGGGTTGGGCAGTCCGCCCCTTTAAAGAAAGACTTTCATTTAGATAGCGCCTTTCATGACCACTGAACATCCCAAAACGCTTTACAGCCAAAGTACTTTTTGAAGTGTGGTCACTGTTGTAATGTGGGAAACGCCAATTTGCGCACAGCAAGCTCCCACACACAGCAACGTGATAATGACCGGATCTGGTTTCGTGATGTTGGTTGAGGGATAAATATTTTTCCAGGACACGGGAGAAACTCCCCATCTCCTCTTTCACCCTGAACCCCCCCAACCCCCCCCCCCGGGGCTGTAAAGTATGCACCTATAAATGTGCTCACAGGTTTGTAGAGCTGTTGAATCAGGGGGCACTTGATTTGTTTTCTCCAAAAATAGTTGTCGAGCTGTTGAAGGCCTCCTCGTGGGACTGCTCCATGGGCACGGCCAAGGGGGCCATCAGCCGGCCCGGGCAGCGGGCAGTCGAGGGGGTCGTTCAGCCCGACTGCCTGCCTCTCTTCCGCGGTTACGTCCGAGCCAGGGTGTCCCTGGAGATGGAGCACGCGGTGTCCACCAGTACGCTCGCGGGCGCCGGAGGGACTGGAGTGCATCATCACCCCCGGCAACCACATTCTAATTTGATTCAGTTGCTGATAAAAAAGTTAATTTGGTTAATTTTGTCAGTCCTTTAGTCAGGGGGGCACTTGATTATGGTTCTACCAAAATAGTTGTAGAGCTGTTGAGTTGGGAGGAGCTTAGCCAGTCACATGATGTTCACGGGACTCAATAAAACCCCGGCCAGTTGGGTTCGGGGGATGAGGTATGCAGTTGTGAGCCTGGTGGATGAACTGGTAATGTGTGTAGTGCGATTGTGAAACCTTTTGCTAATAAACCAACTAGTTCTTAATAGCAATGTGTTGCTATGAATTCTTCAGCAAAGAACCCATGAAACAGATACATTACATTCCACTCCCCCAGCTCGCCTTAAAACCTTCTCTCTCTCTCTCCTTCTCTCCCCCAGAAACCGGCAGGCCTGCGAGAATGTGGTAGCAGTTGGCCTGGCTGCGCTGGTCGCTTTCCTGGGCTTCATGTTGCTGCTCGAGGGCTTCTTCCGCGACATCTGGGTGTTCCAGTTCTGCCTGGTCATCGCCAGCTGCCAGTACTCGCTGCTGAAGGTACCGTCCGACACGCGGGGTTTCGCTGTGGAGTCAGGTCCCGGCCCCCCTCCCCCCCCAAACTGGAATTTAGTGTCCTGAGTGAGCTACGGTTTGAGACTTAACAACTTTTATAAAGAAATCCTCGTCATCGTAGCTGGTCCCTCGAATCGAGGATGACTTGCTTCCACGTCAAAAAGTTCACCGCTGTTTCAGTGACTTTTTTTAACATCTGGTGACCGTTGCACACCAGCCCCCCACATGGGCTTGACCGAGCACAGTCTTGGTCCAGTGGCAAGGGCCCGCGCTGCCCCTGGGCCCTCGGCTCTTCTGGGCCCCGAACTCGCGCCTCTCCCGGGGCCCCGATCACGTCCCTCGAACAAATCTCTCGCCGCTCCTTCGGCCCGACCCTCGCCGCTCCTGCTGTACCTGCCCACGCTCCCATCACCGACCTGGATCTTGGTGATGTCCCTCTTCGCTGCCGTTGTTCTCCTGCTCCAGCACGTGTGCTGCTGCTCCCTGGAGTGGCAGGCCGCCTCGCAGCTCCTTCCGTTCCCCGGCCTGCTCCGATGGTGCTTTTGTAAAGCCCATCCCTAATTGCCACTTGAGAAGGTGGTGGTGAGCCGCCTTCTTGAACCGCTGCAGTCCGTGTGGTGAAGGTGCTCCCACAGTGCTGTTGGGGAGGGAGTTCCAGGATTGTGACCCAGCGACGATGAGGGAATGGCCGATATATTTCCAAGTCGGGATGGTGTGTGACTGGGAGGGGGAGGTGGTGGTGTTCCCATGCGCCTGCTGCCCTTGTCCTTCTCGGAGGTAGAGGTCGCGGGTTTGGGAGGTGCTGCCGAAGAAGCCTTGGCGAGTTGCCGCAGTGCATCTTGTAGACGGTGCACACTGCAGCCAGGGGGCGCCGCGGTACTTAAATTTATATAGCGCCTTTCACGACCACCAAACGTCTCATTGGAGCTTCGAAGACTTGAGGCGGTCTTATTGAAACGAATATGATTGTGAGGGGGCTGGACAGGGTGGATGCAGAGAGGATGTTTCCCCTCGTGGGAGAATCTAGAACTAGGGGGCATAGTTTCAGAATAAGGGGTCGTCCATTTAAAACGGAAATGAGGAGGAATTTCTTCTCTGAGGGTCGTGAGTCTTTGGAATTCTCTGCCCCAGAGAGCTGTGGAGGCTGGGTCATTGAATATAGTTAAGGCGGAGATTGACAGATTTTTGAGCTATAAGGGAGTGAAGGGTTATGGGGAGCGGGCGGGGAAGTGGTCCATGATCGGATCAGCCACGATTGTATTAAATGGCGGAGCAGACTCGAGGGGCCGAATGGCCGACTCCTGCTCCTATTTCTTATGCTCTTGACC
>NC_092003.1:6706724-6709224 GCF_044704955.1 Pristiophorus japonicus | reverse complement strand
GTGGTCGCGGGAAGGGGAGGGTGGGACAGGTTTGCCGCACGCTCCTTCCGCTGCCTGCGCTTGGTCTCTGCACGCTCTCGGCGACGAGACTCGAGGTGCTCAGCGCCCTCCCGGATGCACTTCCTCCACTTAGGGCGGACTGGTCTTTGGCCAGGGACTCCCAGGTGTCGGTGGGGATGTTGCACTTGATTAGAGAGGCTTTGAGGGTGGTCCCTTGTAACGTTTCCTCTGCCCACCTTTTGGCTCGTTTGCCGCGAAAGAATTCCGAGCAGCGCGCTTGCTTTGGGAGTCTCGTGTCGGGCGTGCGAATAAAGAATCAGAGGGGAGATGAGGGTACACAGCGAGTTGCTGCGATTGGGAAATGCGCTGCCTGAAAGGGCGGTGGAAGCAGATTCAATAGTAACTTTCAAAGTGGAATTGGCTAACTACTGAAAAGGGATAATTGTCAGGGCAACTGGGAAAGAGCAAGGGGAGCGGGATCGCTCTTCCAAAGAGCCATCGCAGGCTCGATGGGCCGAGTGGCCTCCGAATGGTCTGTGCTGAGAGACTCGATGACCGTGTCTACTTTTGACGGGAGGCGGGTACGCGGGAGCTGTTCTAACCTCCCCCCCCCCCCCCCACCCGGCTCACGCGCTGACAAATGTTTCTCGTTTCTCGTTGCAGTTTTCACGCTGTGTTTCCCGGCCATCTTCCTCCTCGGCCTCCTGCCTCAAGTCAACACGTTCTTCATGTACCTGTTGGAGCAGCTGGATATGCACGCCTTTGGGGGCACCGGTACGTTGAGGGGCCTATTTCCCCCCCCCCCCCCCCCCCCCCGACCACGTCAGTCCGCCGCGGTCTCCTGCTCGATGTGTCTTTTTTCGCCGCCCCTAAGGAGTCTAGAACCAGGGGTCACACAGTCTCCGGATAAGGGGTCGGCCATTTAGGACTGAGATGAGGAGAAACTTCTTCACTCAGAGGGTGGTGAACATAACATAAGAAATAGGAGCAGGAGTCGGCCATTCGGCCCCTCGAGCCTGCTCCGCCATTCAATACGATCATGGCTGATCTGATCATGGACTCAGCTCCACTTCCCCGCCCGGCCCCTTATCCCCTTATCTTTTCTGTCTTAAATATATTCAATGTTCCAGCTTCCACAGCTCTCTGAGGCAGCGAATTCCACAGATTTACAACCCTCTGAAGAAATTTCTCCTCATCTCAGTTTTAAATGGGCGGCCTTTTATTCGAAGACCATGCCCCCTAGTTCTAGTCTCCCCCATCAGTGGGAACATCCTCTCTGCATCCACCTTGTCAAGCCCCCTCATAATCTTATACGTTTCGATAAGATCACCTCTCATTCTTCTGAGTTCCAATGAGTAGAGGCCCAACCTCCTCAACCTTTCCTCATAAGTCAACCCCCTCATCCCCGGAATCAACCGAGTGAACCTTCTCTGAACTGCCTCCAAAGCAAGTATATCCTTTTGTAAATATGGAAACCAAAACTGCACGCAGTACTCCAGGTGTGGCCTCACCAATACCCTGTATAACTGGAGCAAGACTTCCCTGCTTTTATACTCCATCCCCTTTGCTTTCTCTACCCCAGAGGGCTGTGGAGGCTCAGTCTTTGTGTATATTCAAGACTGAGATCGAGTTTTGGATATTATCATCATCACAGGCAGTCCCTCGAAGCGAGGATGACTTGCTTCCACGCCGAAATAGGATGAGTTCGCAGGTGTTTCAATGAAGGACCTAATATTCCAGATCCCGAACTACATCCCGAAGGGTGGAAGACGCCTGTGCGTGGATTTTTTTAACGTGTGATGGCTGTTTCACAGCAGCCGCCATACAGGCTTGACGGAGCTAGGTCTTGCTCGGATAGTAAGGGAATCGAGGGATTATGGGGATCGGGCGGGAAAGTGGGGTTGAGTTCGAAGATCAGGCGTGATCTCATTGAATGGCGGAGCAGGCTCGAGGGGCCGAATGGCCCACTCCCGCTCCTAGTTCTTGCGTTTCCCCGCTGCTGGTGTTCGCTGACGCTGGACTACTCTCTGATACTGCGCCTCGGTTTGACCACTGAGGGAGCGCTTGGAAAAGGGGCCTTGGTCCTTGGTCGGGCAGCAGCCGACTGGGGCCCAGTTACAGGGCAAGCTGGCAAACACCGTTCATGCTTACCGCAAACGGCAACTCTGAGGTACGGGGGGGTGGGGGGCAGTGAGTGGGGGCACAGCACACGCCTGCTGAGGCGGTCGCTGGCAAGGCCCAGCATTTATCGCCCCTTGAGAAGGTGGTGGTGAGCCGCCTTCTTGAACCGCTGCAGTCCGTGTGGTGAAGGTGCTCCCACAGTGCTGTTAGGGAGGGAGTTCCAGGATTGTGACCCAGCGACGATGAAGGAACGGCCGATATATTCCCAAGTCGGGATGGTGTGTGTGTGACTGGGAGGGGAACGTGGAGGTGGTGGTGTTCCCATGCGCCTGCTGCCCTTGTCCTTCGAGGGGGTAGAGGTCGCGGGTTTGGGAGGTGC
>NC_092003.1:6681447-6706524 GCF_044704955.1 Pristiophorus japonicus | reverse complement strand
GGAGGGGGGGGGTGTGTGTGTGGGAGGGGGGTGTGTGTGTGGGAGGGGGGGGGGTGTATGTGGGAGGGGGGGGGTGTGTGTGTGGGAGGGGGGGGGTGTGTGTGTGGGAGGGGGGGGGTGTGTGTGTGGGAGGGGGGGGGTGTGTGTGTGGGAGGGGGGGGGTGTGTGTGTGGGAGGGGGGGGGTGTGTGTGTGGGAGGGGGGGGTGTGTGTGTGGGAGGGGGGGGGTGTGTGTGTGGGAGGGGGGGGGTGTGTGTGTGGGAGGGGGGGGGTGTGTGTGTGGGAGGGGGGGGGTGTGTGTGTGGGAGGGGGGGGGTGTGTGTGTGGGAGGGGGGGGGTGTGTGTGTGGGAGGGGGGGGGTGTGTGTGTGGGAGGGGGGGGGTGTGTGTGTGGGAGGGGGGGGGTGTGTGTGTGGGAGGGGGGGGGTGTGTGTGTGGGAGGGGGGGGGTGTGTGTGTGGGAGGGGGGGGCTGTGTGTGTGTGTGGGAGGGGGGGGCTGTGTGTGTGTGTGGGAGGGGGGGGCTGTGTGTGTGTGTGGGAGGGGGGGGCTGTGTGTGTGTGTGGGAGGGGGGGGCTGTGTGTGTGTGGGAGGGGGGGGCTGTGTGTGTGTGGGAGGGGGGGGCTGTGTGTGTGTGGGAGGGGGGGGCTGTGTGTGTGTGGGAGGGGGGGGCTGTGTGTGTGTGGGAGGGGGGGGCTGTGTGTGTGGGAGGGGGGGGCTGTGTGTGTGTGGGAGGGGGGGGCTGTGTGTGTGTGGGAGGGGGGGGCTGTGTGTGTGTGGGAGGGGGGGGCTGTGTGTGTGTGGGAGGGGGGGGGCTGTGTGTGTGTGTGGGAGGGGGGGGGCTGTGTGTGTGTGTGGGAGGGGGGGGGCTGTGTGTGTGGGAGGGGAGGGGCTGTGTGTGTGGGAGGGGGGGGCTGTGTGTGTGGGAGGGGGGGGCTGTGTGTGGGAGGGGGGGGGCTGTGTGTGTGGGAGGGGGGGGGCTGTGTGTGTGGGGGGGGGGCTGTGTGTGGGGGAGGGGGGGGCTGTGTGTGTGTGGGAGGGGGGGCTGTGTGTGTGTGGGAGGGGGGGGGCGCTGTGTGTGTGTGAGAGGGGGGGGGGCGCTGTGTGTGAGGGGGGGGGCTGTGTGTATGGGAGGGTGGGGGGGGGGGTGTGTGGGCGCGGGGGGGGTTGTGTGGGTGGGGGGGGTGCTGTGTATGTGTGTGGGCGCGGGGGGGGCTGTGTGGGCGAGGGGTGGGGGGCTGTATGTGTGGGGGGGGGTTTGTGTGTGGGCGCGGGGGGGGTGCTGTGTATGTGCGGGGGGGGTGTGTGTGTGTGGGCGCAGGGGGGTGGGCTGTGTGGGCGGGGGGGGTGCTGTGTGGGCGCGGGGGGGGTGCTGTGTGGGCGCGGGGGGGGGTGCTGTGTGGGCGCGGGGGGTTGCTGTGTGGGCGCGGGGGGGTGCTGTGTGGGCGCGGGGGGGGTGCTGTGTGGGCGCGGGGGGGGTGCTGTGTGGGCGCGGGGGGGGTGCTGTGTGGGCGCGGGGGGGGTGCTGTGTGGGCGCGGGGGGGGTGCTGTGTGGGCGCGGGGGGGGGTGCTGTGTGGGCGCGGGGGGTGGGCTGTGTGTTTGGGGGTGTACTGATGTTGAAAATGGAGGAGGACTGATTCATCGGCGGGGGGGAGCCTTGAGCCTTGAGACTCTGCGGGTCTGGAGTGGACATTGAGGACTCCCAGGGCCACTCCCGTCCTGGGCTGTGTATGACTGGGCTGTCTATGACTGGGCTGTCTATGACTGGGCTGTCTATGACTGGGCTGTGTATGACTGGGTTGTCAGCCACTGGGTCGATGCTGCCAGTGGGACAATACCCAGCGATGGCGCTGGAGGAGCCTGGAACGTCGCTTGATGGTTGTGTGTCCAGAATCACACCGATAACCAGCCTGTACCTTGACACGCCCGTGGAACATCCCTCCCACCCAGAGCACCAGCTCCCAGATGCTGGTGAGGCCAGTTTTCAGGGGGTCCGAGTTAAGTTTGCCGTGGGCCTTTCCTGACACCACAGGTCCCACAGACTTTCTGACTGAAATTTAGAGCAATTGCGTTCGACCGGGACGTAGAAAAAAAATTGTTTCCGCTTGTGAACTCGGGCCATAAATATAAGATAGCCGCTAAATAAATCCAATGGGGAATTCAGGAGAAACTTCTTTACCCAGAGAGGGGTGAGAATGTGGAACTCGCTGCCACAGGGAGGGGTTGAGGTGAATAGTATCGATGTGTTTAAGGGGAGGCTGGATAAACACACGAGGGAGAAAGGAATAGCGAGTTACGTCAATGGGATTGGTACACTGACCTTCTGATCTATTTCTTTCGGCCTGTCCCTTCCCAGCAGCCCAGTCCTGGCTGGCTGTCACCTCTCGATATCTCCCTGCCCATCAGTCTTAATCATGCCCTTCACGATCATGAACCTCTGCCCTCCTGTCTGGCTGACATATAGAAGCGTAGAATTATACAACGCAGAAGGAGGCCGTTTGGCCCAGCGAGCTCTGTGACAGAGCGACCCAATCGGTCCCACCCCCCCTGCTCTTTCTCCACAGCCTCTGCGCATTAATCCCCTTCAAGTATTTATCCAAGTTTCTTTTTGAAAGCTACGATTGAATCTGCTCCCACCGCCCTTTCAGGCAGCGCGTTCCCGATAGAAACATAGAAAGTAGGTGCAGGAGTAGGCCATTCGGCCCTTCGAGCCTGCACCACCATTCAATATGATCATGGCTGATCATGCAGCTTCAGTACCCCATTCCTGCTTTCTCTCCATACCTCCTGATCACAGCAACTCGCTACGTTTAAAAAAAAAAGTTTTTTTTAAATCATTTTAAAGCTGTTTCCTCTGGTTAGCAACCCTCCTGTCACTGGAAACCATTTCTCCCGATCTGCTGTAAAACTCGCCATGATTTTGAACACCTCTTAAATCTCCCCTTATCCAATTCCCGTTTGAAAGCCACGATTGAGTCTGCCTCCGCCACCCTCTCGGGCAGCGCATTCCAGATCCCAACCACTCGCTGCGGGAAAACGTTTCCCCTCGTGTGTCGTCTTTGGTTCTTCTGCCAATCGCCTTAAGTCTGTGTGTCCTCTGGTTCCCGGCCCTTCCGCCAATGGGAACAGTTTCTCTCGATCGGCTCTCATCATTTTGAACACCTCAATCAAATCTCCTCTCAACCTTCTCTGCTCCAAGGAGAACACACCCAGCTTCTCCAGTCGCTCCATGTAACTACAGTCCCTCATCCCTGGAATCATTCTCCTAAATCTGCAGGTATCCTAGTTGGGGTGGGGGGTGTTACTTGCTCCTGTTACAGCACCTCTACAAGGGTCTTGCTGAGACAGTCCATTTAAGACTCATGCGCCCCCCCCCCCCCCCAGTAATCAGTGTCACGCTTTGTTGCTTTTCTTGGGCCTGGTTGTGACTGTCTCAATGTTACCAGGTAAGCGTCACCTATTCCAAGTTCTTAACGTTTTGGTTTTTATTGCAAGAGGATTTGAGTCCAGGAATAAAGAAGTCTTGCAATTATACAGGGCCCTGGTGAGACCGCACCTGGAGTATTGTGCACGCTTTTGGTCTCCTTAGCCAAGGAAGGATATACTTGCCATAGAAGGGAGTGCAACAAAGGTTCACCAGACTGATTCCTGCGATGGGTGGGGGGATTGTCCTATGAGGAGAGATTGAGTAGACTAGGTCTATGTGAGGTTATCCACTTTGGTGGCAAAAACAGGCAGGCAGATTATTATCTGAATGGTGACAGATTAGGAAAAGGGGAGGTGCACCGAGACCTGGGTGTCATGGTACATCAGTCATTGAAGGTAGGCATGCAGGTACAGCAGGCAGTAAAGAAAGCAAATGGCATGTTGGCCTTCATAGCGAGAGGGTTTGAGTATAGGAACAGGGAGGTCTTACTGCAGTTGTACAGGGCCTTGGTGAGACCTCACCTGGAATATTGTGCGCAGTTTTGGTCTCCTAATCTGAGGAAGGACGTTCTTGCTATTGAGGGAGTGCAGTGAAGGTTCACCAGACTGATTCCCGGGATGGCAGAACTGACATATGAAGAAAGACTGGATCGACTAGGCTTATATTCACTGGCATTTAGAAGAATGAGAGGGGATCTCATAGAAACATAAAATTCTGACTGGATTGGACAGGTTAGATGCAGGAAGAATGTTCCTGATGTTGGGGAAGTCCAGAACCAGGGGTCACAATCTAAGGATAAGGGGTAAGCCATTTGGGACCGAGATGAGGAGAAACTTTTTCACCCAGACAATTGTGAACGTATAGAATTCTCTACCACAGAAAGTTGTTGAGACCAGTTCGTTAGATATATTCAAAAGGGAGTTAGATGTGGCCCTTAAGGCTAAAGGGATCAAGGGGTATGGAGAGAAAGCAGGAATGGGGTACTGAAGTTGAATGATCAGCCATGATCATATTGAATGGTGGTGCAGGCTCGAAGGGCCGAATGGCCTCCTCCTGCACCTATTTTCTATGTTTCTATATTCTCTCGAGTTTAGAAGAATGAGAGGTGAACTCATTGAAACAGACACAATTCTTACAGGGGCTCGACAGGGTAGATGCAGGGAGGATGTTTCCTCCGGGCTGGGGAGTCTAGAATTAGGGGTCTCACAGTCTCAGAATTAGGGGTCGGCCATTTAGGACTGAGGTGAGGAGAAACTTTTTCACTCAGAGGGTGGTGAATCTTTGCAATTCTTTCCCCCAGAGAGCTGTGGAGGCTCATTTGTTGAGTATATTCAAGACATAGATCGCTAGATTTCTGGCTATTAAGGGAACCATGGGGACAGTGCAAGAAAGTGGAGTTGAGGTCGAAGGTCGGCCATGATCTTACTGAATGGCGGAGCAGGCTCGAGGGGCCGAATGGCCTACTTCTGCTCCTCGTCCTTCTGTTTGATGCAGATTTTTAGTTTCCCCATCCGAAAAAGGGGGAAGTTTGTTATCGTGTGTTGCTTAATGTGAGGTTTCTGCACAGTTCCTGCTGGTGCTGCCCTTGTTCCCGTCCGTGGCCCGCGGCTATTTAAAGGGCCACTCAGCGACTGGCTGGGAGCACAGAGTGCATCGGCACTTCCTCTTCTGTGAGCTGGAGGGGCGGGGGCAAAGCATTGGCCCGAGGAGCCTGTGGGTTGTGGGTTACCATCCCCTGTCTCCGTCTCTCTGGCTGCTTTGAGCAGCAGTTTAATGATGAGGGAGCACTCCCTCACCACTCTCTGTACCTAACCCGCAGCGATAAGGGACATGACCCGTCACCACTAGTCACCCCTGTTCTCCTCCCAATAACGGCTGTAAAATCTTCAACGTCCGCCCGATTGGACAGACGAGGCCTCTGCTGGATGTCTCCATAAATTTCAACTTCTCCAAAACTCTGCTGCCCTGTGTCCGAACTCGCACCCAGTCCCGCTCACCCATCGCCCCCCCACCCCTGTGCTCGCTGACCTGCATCGGTTCCCGGTCCGGCAACGCCTCGGTTTTAACAATTCTCATCCTCGTGTTCAAATCCCTTCATGGCCACCTTGCCCCTTCCCTATCTCTGTAACCTCCTCCAGCCCCTAGATCCCTCCCTATCTCTAGAACCCCCTACACCCCTCCCTATCTCTGTAACCTCCTCCAGCCCCTGCACCCCGCCCTATCTCTGTAACCTCCTCCAGCCCCTAGATCCCTCCCTATCTCTGTAACCTCCTCCAGCCCCTAGATCCCTCCCTATCTCTAGAACCCCCTCCAGCCCCTACACCCCTCCCTATCTCTGTAACCTCCTCCAGCCCCTGCACCCCTCCCTATCTCTGTAACCTCCGAGATCTCTGCGCTCCTCCAATTCTGGCCTCTTGCCCATCCCCCGATTTCCATCGCTCCACCATCGGTGGCTGTGCCTTCAGCTGCCTGGGCCCCAAGCTTTGGAACTCCCTCCCGAAACCTCTCCGCCTCTCTCTCTCCTCCTTCTGTCGCTCAGTGTCCGATTGTGTTTGATAATCGCTCCTGTGAAGCCACTTGGGACGTTTTACTGCATTAAAGGCACTGGGTAAATGTGAGTTGTCTCATTCGAAGGACGGCACCTCCGACAGTGCTGCACTCCCTCGGCACTCCACTGGGATAGGTGATGCTATCCCATATAAACCCAACAAAGATCTGTATTTATATAGCGCCTTTAACGCAGTGAAACGTCCCAAGGTGCTTCACAGGAGCATTACAAGATAAAAAATTTGACACCGAGCCACATAAGTAGAAACTAGGACAGGTGACCAAAAGCTTGGTCAAAGGGGTCGGTTTTAAGGAGCGTCTTGAAGGAGGAGAGATTTAGGGAGGGAGTTCCAGAGCTTGGGGCCCAGGCAACAGAAGGCACGGCCACCGATGGTGGAGTGGTAAACATGGGTGATTTTAACCTCCATATTGATTGGACAAATCAAATTGGTCAGGGTAGCCTTGAGAAGGAGTTCATAGAGTGCGTAAGGGACAGGTTCCTTGAGCAGTGTGTAACGGAACCAACCAGGGGGCAGGCTATCTTAGATCTGGTCCTGTGTAATGAGACAGGATTAATAAACAATCTCCCAGTAAAGGATGCCCTCGGAATGAGTGATCATAGCATGATTGAGATTCAAATTCAGATGGAGGGTGAGAAAGTTGGATCTCTAACCAGCGTACTAAGCTTAAATAAAGAAGACTATGAAGGTATGAGGGCAGAGTTGGGTAAAGTGGACTGGGAAAATAGATTAAAGTGTAGGACGGTTGATGAACAGTGGTGTACTTTTAAGGAGATATTTTACAACTCTCAAGAAAAATATATTCCAGTGAGGAGGAAAGAGTGTAAGAGAAAAGATAGCCATCCGTGGCTGACTAAAGAAATAAAGGACGGTATCCAAATAAAAACAAGGGCATACAAAGTGGCCAAAACTAGTGGGAGGACAGAAGACTGGGAAGCTTTATAAAGCCAGCAAGGAACGATTAAGAAAGGGAAGATAGACTATGAAAGTAAACTAGCACAAAATATAAAAACAGATAGCAAGAGTTCCTATAAGTATATAAAAAGGAAAAGGGTGGCTAAAGTAAATGTTGGTCCTTTAGAGGACGAGACCGGGAATTAGTAATGGGGAACATGGAGATGGCAGAAACTCTGAACAAATATTTTGTATCAGTCTTTCCAGTAGAGGACATTAACAATATTCCGACAGTGGATAGTCAAGGGGCTATAGAGGGGAGGAACTTAACACAATCATAATCACTAAGGAGGTGATACTCAGTAAGATAATGGGACTAAAGGCAGATAAATCCCCTGAACCTGATGGCTTGCATCCTCGGGTCTTAAGAGAAGTAGCGGCAGGGATTGTGGATGCATTGGTTGTAATTTACCAAAATTCCCTGGATTCTGGGGAGGTCCCAGCAGATCGGAAAACTGCAAATGTAATGCCCCTATTTAAAAAAGGAGGCAGACAAAAAGCAGGAAACTATAGACCAGTTAGCCTAACATCTGTGGTTGGGAAAATGTTGGAGTCCATTATTAAAGAAGCAGTAGCAGGACATTTGGAAAAGCAAAATTCGGTCAGGCAGAGTCAGCACGGATTTATGAAGGGGAAGTCATGTTTGACAAATTTGCTAGAATTCTTTGAGGTTGGAACGAACAGGGTGGATAAAGGGGAACCAGTGGATGTGGTGTATTTGGACTTCCAGAAGGCATTTGACAAGGTGCCACATAAAAGGTTACTGCACAAGATAAAAGTTCACGGGGTTGGGGGTAATATATTAGCATGGATCGAGGATTGGCTAACTAACAGAAAACAGAGAATCGGGATAAATGGTTCATTCTCAGGTTGGCAACCAGGAACTAGTGGGGTGCCGCAGGGATCAGTGCTGGGACCCCAACTATTTACAATCTATATTAACGACTTGGAAGAAGGGACTGAGTGTAATGTAGCCAAGTTTGCTGATGATACAAAGATGGGAGGAAAAGCAATGTGTGAGGAGGACACAAAAAATCTGCAAAAGGATAGACAGGCTAAGTGAGTGGGCAAAAATTTGGCAGATGGAGTATAATGTTGGAAAGTGTGAGGTCATGCACTTTGGCAGAAAAAAATCAAAGAGCAAGTTATTATTTAAATGCAGAAAGATTGCAAAGTGCCGCAGTACAGCGGGACCTGGGGGTACTTGTGCATGAAACACAAAAGGATAGTATGCAGGTACAGCAAGTGATCAGGAAGGCCAATGGAATCTTGGCCTTTATTGCAAAGGGGATGGAGTATAAAAGCAGGGAAGTCTTGCTACAGTTATACAGGGTATTGGTGAGGCCACACCTGGAGTACTGCGTGCAGTTTTGGTTTCCATATTTACAAAAGGATATACTTGCTTTGGAGGCAGGTCAGAGAAGGTTCACTCGGTTGATTCCGAGGATGAGGGGGTTGACTTATGAGGAAAGGTTGAGTAGGTTGGACCTCTACTCATTGGAATTCAGAAGAATGAGAGGTGATCTTATCGAAACGTATAAGATTATGAGGGGGCTTGACAAGGTGGATGCAGAGAGGATGTTTCCACTGATAGGGGAGACTAGAACTAGAGGGCATGATCTTAGAATAAGGGGTCGACAATTTAAAACCGATGAGGAGAAATTTCTTCTGAGTGTTGTAAATCTGTGGAATTCGCTGCCTGAGAGCTGTGGAAGCTGGGACATTGAATATATTTAAGACAGAAATAGACAGTTTCTTAAACGATAAGGGATTAAGGGGTTATGGGGAGCGGGCGGGGAAGTGGAGCTGAGTCCATGATCGGATCAGCCATGATCGTATTGAATGGCGGAGCAGGCTAGAGGGGCTCATATGGCCGCCGACTCCTATTTAAAGGGGCTCAATTCGAGCAACATAGATATCTCGGTGGGGGGATGTTGTGGGGCTGGAGAAGATTACAGAGATCGGAAGGGATTTGTAAACCAGGAAGAAAATTTTGAAATCGAGGCGTTGCTTAACTGGGAGCAAATGTAGATCAGCGAGCACAGGGGGTGATGGGTGAGCGGGACTCGATGCGAGTTAGGACACGGGGCAGTGAGCACAGGAGGTGATGGGTGAGCGGGACTCGGTGCGAGTTAGGACACGGGGCAGTGAGCACAGAAGGTGATGGGTGAGCAGGACTCGGTGCGAGTTAGGACACAGGGCAGTGAGCACGGGGTGATGGGTGAGTGGGACTCGGTGCGAGTTAGGACACGGGGCAGTGAGCACAGGGGGTGATGGATGAGCGGGACTTGGTGCGAGTTAGGACACGGGGCAGCGAGCACAGGAGGTGATGGGTGAGCGGGACTCGGTGCGAGTTAGGACACGGGGCAGTGAGCACAGGGGGTGATGGATGAGCGGGACTCGGTGCGAGTTAGGACACGGGGCAGTGAGCACAGGGGTTGATGGGTGAGCGGGACTTGGTGCGAGTTAGGACACGGGGGCAGCGAGCACAGGGGGTGATGGGTGAGCGGGACTCGGTGCGAGTTAGGACACAGGGCAGCTGAGTTTTGGATCATCTTTAGTTTACGTCGGGTAGAATGTAGGAGGCCAGCCAGGATTGCATTGGAATAGTCGGAACGGGAGCCATTTAAGGAGCGGTCGGATTTGTGTAATGGGAGTGGGGCATGTATCCTATTTGTTAGTGATGTTCGCAGGAATGCCGGCTGACTTGTGCACTGTGCTTACGCCCTGTGTCTCCTTTTCCCCCTCCCCCACCCAGACGCAGCCCAGCTGATGTGGTTCGAGAAGGTCTACGCCTGGCTCCAGTGCATGGAGAAGTACTTCATCTACCCAGCCGTCATCCTCAACGCCCTTACCACCGATGCCAGCGCCGTCAGCAACCGACCCAAACTGGGCAAATAGTGAGTAAAGGAGCGGGGGGAGGGAACCTCGGTCAGCCTGGTTACGGGAGGGGGGGAAGCCAGGAGGAAAGAATCCCAGGAACCCTGGGCTAGTTCCGTCCGTAAACCGCGCTCCCTCGGCACAGCTCTGGTCAGTGGGCGCTCTTGAGTGAGGCGTGTACCGCTCCAACGCTTCGCGTCCTTTACCTCGATCGCCAGGCTCAGCGTGCGAAGGGCGTGAGCTGCCACTCAGTTGGTGGCGCGCGCTCCTCCCGCCTTTGGGTTCAAATCGTACGCCAAGGACCTGAGCCCACAATCCGGGCTGACACTTCCCAGTGCAGTGCTGAGGGAGCGCCGCACTGTCGGAGGGGCAGTACTGAGGGAGCGCCGCACTGTCGGAGGGGCAGTACTGAGGGAGCGCCGCACTGTCGGAGGGGCAGTACTGAGGGAGCGCCGCACTGTCGGAGGGGCAGTACTGAGGGAGCGCCGCACTGTCGGAGGGGCAGTACTGAGGGAGCGCCGCACTGTCGGAGGGGCAGTACTGAGGGAGCGCCGCACTGTCGGAGGGGCAGTACTGAGGGAGCGCCGCACTGTCGGAGGGGCAGTACTGAGGGAGCGCCGCACTGTCGGAGGGGCAGTACTGAGGGAGCGCCGCACTGTCGGAGGGGCAGTACTGAGGGAGCGCCGCACTGTCGGAGGGGCAGTACTGAGGGAGCGCCGCACTGTCGGAGGGGCAGTACTGAGGGAGCGCCGCACTGTCGGAGCGTTCGGATGAGACGTTAAACCGAGGCCCCGTCTGCTCTCGGGTGGATGTAAAAGATCCCACGGCATTATTTGGAAGAAGAGCAGGGGGAGTTCTCCCCAGTGTCCTGGGGCCAATATTTATTCCTCACTCAACATCAAAACAAAGATGATCCGGGTCATTATCACATTGCTGGGTGTGGGAGCTTGCTGTGCGCAGATCGACAGCCGCGTTTCCCACAATACAACAGTGACCACACTCCAAAACTACTTCGTTGGCTGTAAAGCGCTTTGCGACGTCCGGTGGTCGTGAAAGGCGCTATATAAATGCAAGTCTTTCTCTTTTCTCTTGCAGCAGCGACCCGCTGTTCATGGCGGTGGCCGGGATGAAGCTACTGCGCTCCTCCTTCTGCTGCCCCTGCCATCAGTACGTCACCCTCAGCTTCACCGTCCTCTTCTTCCGCTTCGACTACAGCCGCTTCTCCGAGACATTCCTCCTCGACTACTACTTCATGTCCATTCTCTGCAGCAAGGTGAGCAAAACAGACCCGGTGACACTGCACCGGGAGTCTCCAACCCCGTGCTGTACCTGCCCCCGGAGTGTGTGATGGGACAGTGTAGAGGGAGCTTTACTCTGTATCTAACCCCCTGTACCTGCCCTGGGAGTGTTTGATGGGGCAGTGTAGAGGGAGCTTTACTCTGTATCTAACCCCCTGTACCTGCCCTGGGAGTGTTTGATGGGACAGTGTAGAGGGAGCTTTACTCTGTATCTAACCCCCTGTACCTGCCCTGGGAGTGTTTGATGGGACAGTGTAGAGGGAGCTTTACTCTGTATCTAACCCCGTGCTGTACCTGCCCTGGGAGTGTTTGATGGGACAGTGTAGAGGGAGCTTTACTCTGTATCTAACCCCCTGTACCTGCCCTGGGAGTGTTTGATGGGACATTGTAGAGGGAGCTTTACTCTGTATCTAACCCCCTGTACCTGCCCTGGGAGTGTGTGATGGGACAGTGTAGAGGGAGCTTTACTCTATCTAACCCCCTGTACCTGCCCTGGGAGTGTTTGATGGGACATTGTAGAGGGAGCTTTACTCTGTATCTAACCCCCTGTACCTGCCCTGGGAGTGTGTGATGGGACAGTGTAGAGGGAGCTTTACTCTGTATCTAACCCCCTGTACCTGCCCTGGGAGTGTTTGATGGGACAGTGTAGAGGGAGCTTTACTCTGTATCTAACCCCCTGTACCTGCCCTGGGAGTGTTTGATGGGACAGTGTAGAGGGAGCTTTACTCTGTATCTAACCCTGTGCTGTACCTGTCCTGGGAGTGTTTGATGGGACAGTGTAGAGGGAGCTTTACTCTGTATCTAACCCCCTGTACATGCCCTGGGAGTGTTTGATGGGACAGTGTAGAGGGAGCTTTACTCTGTATCTAACCCCCTGTACCTGCCCTGGGAGTGTGTGATGGGACAGTGTAGAGGGAGCTTTACTCTGTATCTAACCCCCTGTACCTGCCCTGGGAGTGTTTGATGGGACAGTGTACAGGGAGCTTTACTCTGTATCTAACCCCGTGCAGTACCTGCCCTGGGAGTGTTCAAGAAAGCTCCTGATGAGCGCGTTAACTAAAGATGAAGGTGTTGTGTATTCGGCTGTGTGTGGGGCGGATTAACACTGACTCTACCTTCCTTGCTTCCAGCTCTGGGACTTGCTGTACAAGCTGCGATTTGTGCTGACGTATATCGCCCCTTGGCAGATCACGTGGGGATCTGCATTCCACGCCTTCGCCCAGCCATTTGCCGTTCCTCGTATCCTTTTTGATTCGCCCCCATCGTCGGTCCTTTGAGCCAAAGCGCGTTTCGGTCGATGTACGCTGAGGAAATTCAGTCTTCAGGTGGACCTAGACTGGGGAAACGGGCAGACAAATGGCCGATGACTTTCAGCACAGTTAGTCGGAGGAATGGGCAGAGGCAATATTAACTAAATGGTACAGTTTTAATGGGGGGGGATGTGCAGTACCCGAGACTGGGGGCTGTACGTACACACATCTTTGGTAGCAGGGCAAGTTGTGAAGGCTGTTAAAGCCCTGGATCCTGTATGTCTTTTTATCATCATAGGCAGTCCCTCAAAATCGAGGAAGGCTTGCTTCCACACTAAAAGTGAGTTCTCAGGTGGCTGAACAGTCCAATACAAGAACCACAGTCCCCGTCACAGGGGGGACAGACAGTGGTTGAGGGAAGGGGAGGGTGGGACTGGTTTGCCGCACGCTCCTTCCGCTGCCTGCGCTTGCTTTCTGCACGCTCTCGGCGACGAGACTCGAGGTGCTCAGCGCCCTCCCGGATGCTCTTCCTCCACTTGGGGCGGACTGGTCCTTGGCCCAGGGACTCCCAGGTGCCAGTGGGGATGTCCCACTTCATCAGGGAGGCTTTGAGGGTGTCCCTTGTAACGTTTCCTCTGCCCACCTCGCTTGTCGTGTAGGAGTTCCGAGCAGAGCGCTTGCGTTGGGAGTCTCTGTCCGTGTGCCTGACACTTGTGGCCTGCCCAGCAGAGCTGGTCGAGTGTGGTCAGTGCTTCGATGTTGGCCTGATCGAGAACACTGACGTTGGTGCGTCTGCCCTCCCAGGGGATTTTCAGGATCTTGCGGAGACATCGTTGGTGGTATTTCTCCAGCGATTTGAGGTGTCCGCTGTACATGCTCCATGTCTCTGAGTCGTACAGGAGGGCGGGTGTTGCTACAGCCCATGAGCTTGGTGCCAGCTTTATAAACCGGCCTTCATAAACAGAGGCACAGAGTACAAAAGCAAGGACATTCAATTCAACCTTTATAAAGCACTGGTCAGGCCCCCAGTTGGAGTATTGTGTCCAATTCTGGGCACAGTCCTTTAGGAAGGATGTCAAAGCTTTGGAGAGGGCGCGGAGGAGATTTACTAGAATGCTACCAGCGACTAGGGACGTCAAGTCAAGTGGAGAGACTGGAGAAGCTGTGGTGGTTCTCCTTGGAGCAGAGACGGTGAAGAGGCGATTGAGCAGAATGGTACCAGGGATTAAGGCCTTCAGTCACGACAGACTGGAGAAGCTGGGGTAATGGAGGCAGTAAAGAAGAAATTGTTTCCAGGGGCAGGAGCCTCGGTAACCAGAGGGGACACGGATTTAGAATAATCGGCAAAAGAGCCAGAGGGGGGAGATGAGACATTATCTTACGCAGCGAGTTGTGATCGGGAACGCGCTGCCTGAAAGGGCGGTGGAGGCAGATTCAAGAGCAACATTCAAAACCGAATTGGATAAATACTTGAAGGGGAAAAACGAGCAAGGCGAAAGAGTGGGGGGGGGAGTGGGACTGATTGGATCGCTCTGTCACAGAGCCGACACTGACTCGATGGGCCTTCTGTGCTGTATTATCCTTTGACTCTTAAGGCCGGCGTGTTTTCAGTCTCTCTGATTATAAATGCCACAGGAGCAGAGAATAGGGGGCCCAGTGCCCATGGTGGTGGTCACCACAGTTACGTGTCGGGCAGCAGGGGGCTTGTATTTTCTAATTTTTTTAAAACTAACTTTTTATATCTGCTCACTCTCTCTCTAAAATTCACGCAGCTTACGATTCAAGAACCAAATTCCCAATCGATTTTGTATTTGAAAGGCACTGAATTTCGCCCGAGAGTGCAGTTTGACAGGTCCCCTCATCGCCTTTTCCATCCTTCGTGCGAAATAACAGAGTATTTGACTGGCTACTCGGGCATGGGGGTCGTCACGGGCCGAGCCCCGTGCCTTCTAAACATAGTGGTCGAGTGGGTAGGCCGCACCCCCCCCTTCCCCTCTCTTGTTAATGGTTCATTCCTGTTTGTATATCACGGTCAGGGCCGCCTCCATTCTGCGGGAGGGGTGTTGGGCGAGCTGACCTTTGTGCATCTTCCTTAACCAGACACATCATTCAGACTCTGCAATGCTTTTTGTGCAGGCTGTGCTCTCAGCCCTCGTCTCCACCCCTTTGAACCCGCTGCTCGGCAGCGCCGTGTTCATCACCTCCTACGCCAGGCCGGTGAAATTTTGGGAACGCGATTACAAGTAAGGACCTCGCTGTCTAAGTATTGCTTTGTTTTTTTAAAAAAAACATTGGCGTGTGCTTCAGGGGCTCTACGTGTAGTTAAGGGGTGACGTACTCTTTATTCTGTACTGTACACAAGCAGTGTTATCGGAAATGAAGGGGTGATGCACAACAATTTATATAGCGCCTTTAACGTAGTAAAACGTCCTCTACGAATGAAACGTTAAACCGAGGCCCCGTCTGCTCTCTCAGGTGGATGTAAAGGATCTCCCAAGGCACTATTTCGAAGAAAAGCAGGGGAGTTCTCCCCTGTGTGCTAGGGCCAATATTTATCCCTCAATCACTAAAACAAGATTATCTGGTCATCATCACATTGCTGTGTGTGGGAGCTTGCTGTGCGCAAATTGCCGTTTCCCACATTACAACAATGACTACACTCCAAAAGTACTTCATTGGCTGTAAAGCGCTTTAAGACGTCCGGTGGTCGTGACAGGTGCTATATAAATACAAGTCTTTTCTTGACCAGAGTGTTATAAAACAAAATTTGACACCGAACCACATGAGATATTAGGACAGATGATCAGAGCATCTTAACCAATAAGGGAATTAAGGGTTATGGGGAGCAGGCGGGGAAGTGGAGCTGAGTCCACGGCCAGATCAGCCATGATCTTGTTGAATGGCGGAGCAGGCTCGAGGGGCTAGATGGCCTACTCCTGTTCCTAATTCTTATGCTCTTATTAATGTTGGGGAAATCCAGAACCAGGGGTCATAAGGGGTAAGCCATTTAGGACCGAGATGAGGAGAAACTTCTTCACCCAGAGAGTGGTGAACCTGTGGAATTCTCTACCACAAAGTTGTTGAGGCCAATTCACTAAATATATTCAAAAAGGAGTTAGATGTAGTCCTTACTACTCGGGGGATCAAGGGTTATGGCGAGAAAGCAGGAATGGGGTACCGAAGTTGCACGTTCAGCCATGAACTCATTGAATAGCAGTGCAGGTTCGAAGGGCCGAATGGCCTATTCCTGCACCTATTTTCTATGTTTTAAAGGAGGCAAGAGAGGCGGAGAGGTTTAAGGGAGGGAGCTTGGGGCCCAGGCAGCTGAAGGCACGGCCACCAATGGTGGGATGCTCAAGAGGGCAGAATTAGAGGAGCACAGAGATCTCTAGGGAGGTTGTAGGGCTGGAGGAGAACAGAGAGGGGGAGGCGGATTTGAAAATGAGAATTTTAATATTGAGGCGTTGCTTAACCGGGAGCCAATTTAGGGGCAGCGAGCACAGGGGGTGATGGGTGAGCGGAACTCGGTGCGAGTTAGGACACGGGGCAGTGAGCACAGGGGGTGATGGGTGAGCGGGACTGGGTGCGAGTTAAGACACGGGGGCAGCGAGCACAGGGGGTGATGGGTGAGCGGGACTGGGTGCGAGTTAGGACACGGGGTCAGCGAGTACAGGGGGTGATGGGTGAGCGGGACTCGGTGCGAGTTAGGATATGGGGCAGCGAGCACAGGGGGTGATGGGTGAGCGGGACTCGGTGCGAGTTAGGACACGGGGCAGTGAGCACAGGGGGTGATGGGTGAGCGGGAATGGGTGCGAGTTAGGACACAGGGCAGTGAGCACAGGGGGTGATGGGTGAGCGGGACTGGGTGCGAGTTAAGACACGGGGGCAGCGAGCACAGGGGGTGATGGGTGAGTTAGGACACAGGGCAACCAAGTTTTGGATCACCTCTAGTTTACGTGGGAGGCCGGCCAGGAGTGCGTTGGAATAGTCAAGTCTGGAGGTAGCAAAGGCACAGATGAGGGCTTCAGCAGCGGATGAGCTGGGGCTGAGACGGGCGATGTTACGGAGGTGGAAATTCTTTTGCTGTACACGGGCAGTGTTAGCGGCAGTAAAGGGTTGATCTCTCCTGTGGCTGTAAACCCATAGCTGGCTGAGGTCGTCCTCTCGTGGTGACCTCTCGCTGTGCTAAAGCCCGCTGCTGCTGCTCTCGCCCCTGGGGTCACTGGCTTGATGTCCACTGTCATGTCCGCCAGCTGTAGACACGTCACAAGGCAGTTGGAATACCAGCTGGTCCCACAAGGTAGTCCTGAACAATATTTATCCCTCCATCAACATCAGACACAAAAAACAGATTATGTGGCCGTTATCACATGGCTGTTTGTAGGAGCTTGCTGTGCGCAAATTGGTTGTTAACGCGGGCACGGGACGGTCAACTGACTCCCCTCTCTCTCTGCTTCCATTCAGCACCAAGCGAGTCGATCACTCCAACACTCGGCTAGCCACGCAGCTGGACAGGAACCCAGGTAATGTTGGTTTATCTCTACGCAGTTGTTTCTGGCCTCCCGCAGCTTGCTCAAGGGTTTGGTAGGATGGTGTGCCTTCAGTGGCTTGTGTGCCAACATTCAACCAGTCACTAGTGGGCGCCCTGGAGTAGCCTAGCCTTGGCTTGGCCCCAATTTGGACGACTCTTGGTGTGATCTCCTGGAATGGGTTTCGCTCGCATGAGGGTGGGTCGGAGAGGATTTCTTTTGTTGTCCCTTTTTAGCCTTGGGTTTTCTACTCTAGCCTAGTGACAGCCGAGGCTCAAGTGGGCAGCACTCGCGCCTCTGAGTCAGAAGGTTGTGGGTTCGAGTCCCACTCCAGGGACTTGAGCACAAAATCCAGGCCGACACTCCCAGGGCTGAGGGAGCTCCGCACTGTCGGAGGGGCAGTGCTGAGGGAGCTCCGCACTGTCGGAGGGGCAGTGCTGAGGGAGCTCCGCACTGTCGGAGGGGCAGTGCTGAGGGAGCTCCGCACTGTCGGAGGGGCAGTGCTGAGGGAGCTCCGCACTGTCGGAGGGGCAGTGCTGAGGGAGTGGCCCTCTTTCAGATGAGACGTTAAACTGAGGCCCCTTCTGCCCTCTCAGGTGGACGTAAAAGATCCCATGGCCACTATTTCGAAGAAGAGCAGGGGAGTTAGCTCCGGTGTCCTGGGGCCAATATTTATCCCTCAACATAACAAAAACAGATTATCTGGTCATTATAAGAACATAAGAAATAGGAACAGGAGTAGGCCATACGGCCCCTCGAGCCTGCTCCGCCATTTAATACGATCATGGCTGATCTGATCATGGACTCAGCTCCACTTCCCCGCCCGCTCCCCATAACCCCTTATCCCCTGATCGTTTAAGAAACTGTCTATTTCTGTCTTAAATTCATTCAATGTCCCAGCTTCCACAGCTCTCTGAGGCAGCGAATTCCACAGATTTACAACCCTCTGAGAGAAGAAATTTCTCCTCATCTCAGTTTTAAATGGGCGGCCCCTTATTCTAAGACCATGCCCCCTAGTTCTAGTCTCCCCCATCAGTGGAAACATCCTCTCTGCATCCACCTTGTCAAGCCCCCTCATAATCTTATACGTTTCGATAAGATCACCTCTCATTCTTCTGAATTCCAATGAGTAGAGGCCCAACCTCCTCAACCTTTCCTCATAAGTCAACCCTCTCATCTCCGGGATCAACCGAGTGAACCTTCTCTGAACTGCCTCCAAAGCAAGTATATCCTTTCGTAAATATGGAAACCAAAACTGCACGCAGTACTCCAGGTGTGGCCTCAACAATACCCTGTATAACTGTAGTAAGACTTCCCTGCTTTTATACTCCATCCCCTTTGTGATAAAGGCCAAGATACCATTGGCCTTCCTGATCACTTGCTGTACCTGCATACACTATCCTTTTGTGTTTCATGCACAAGTACCCCCAGGTCCTGCTGTACTGCAGCACTTTGCAATCTCTCTCCATTTAAATAATAACTTGCTCTTTGATTTTTTTTTTTCTGCCAGAGTGCATGACCTCACACTTTCCAACATTTTGCCCACTCACTTAGCCTGTCTGTCCTTTTGCAGATTTTTTGTGTCCTCCTCACACATTGCTTTTCCTCCCATCTTTGTATCGTCAGCAAACTTGGCTACGTTACACTCAGTCCCTTCTTCCAAGTCATTAATATAGATTGTAAATAGTTGGGTCCCAGCACTGATCCCTGCGGCACCCCACTAGTCACTGATTGCCAACCTGAGAATGAACCATTTATCCCGACTCTCTGTTTTCTGTTAGTTACCCAATCCTCTATCCATGCTAATATATTACCCCAACCCCGTGAACTTTTATCTTGTGCAGTAACCTTTTATGAGGCACCTTGTCAAATGCCTTGTGGAAGTCCAAATACACCACATCCACTGGTTCCACATTGCTGTTTGTGGGAGCTTGCTGTGCGTATATTGGCTGCTGCGCTTCCCACATTACAACAGTCACTACACTTCACAAAGTAGTGTACAGCGCCTTGGGGCATCCTGAGGTCATGAAAGGCGCTATAGAAATGCAAGTCTTTTTCTTGTCTCTCGTGCTGTGCCACTCCCAGGAGATTACGTGGCTGTGGGGGGAGGGGGAGTTGTTTGGTGACGGTGCTCCGGACACCTTGGTGAGGGGCAGGCTGGAAGGGCCAGCTGGTCACTTCCTGCCCGCCATATTTGTATGTTTGTAATTGCCAGTCGCTCTTACAAGGCCGTGTCCCTGTGGTCAGGCTGTGCCCTGGACAAGCTGCAGGAGACTCCCAATGCTCCGTGCTGCAGGGCCACACAACACATGGGTCAGGGCGAGGGAGGGGAGTCTCTGACCCTCAGCCCTGCCGCCCTGCATTTCAGCTGCCCACGTTTAAATGAGGTGCGCCCTCTTCCCGCGAGAGTGCCTGCACTACGTGTCGGACTGGCGGTGGCTCGAAGCACCCCGTGGCCAACTTGCCCACTGTCTATGAAGGACATCTTGCTTTGTGGGGAAGGGGGCGGGGGGTGTGAGGGAGGTTGCAGTAGGGTGAGGCGGGTTGAGGGTAGGACGGAGGGTGAGGGGGAGCGGAGGGTGTTTAACTGAAGGTGCTTGTGTTACAGGAGCGGACGACAACAACCTCAACTCCATTTTCTACGAGCACCTGACGCGCTCCCTGCAGCACAGCCTGTGCGGGGACCTGCTCCTGGGCCGCTGGGGCAACTACGCCATGGGCGACTGCTTCATCCTGGCCTCCGACTACCTGAACGCCCTGGTGCATCTGATCGAGATCGGCAATGGGATCGTCACCTTCCAACTGAGGGGCCTCGAGTTCCGCGGTAATTACCCCGTGGCCCTTTCCCTTACCGTCCCAGTCTCTCTGGCGTTTGTGCTCTATGGGTTGCTGTCGGAGTCGGAAGGTCGTGGTTCGAGCCCCACTCCAGGGATGTGAGCCCATAATCTAGGCTGACGCTCCCAGGGCAGTGCTGAAGGGAGCGCTGCACTGTCGGAGGGGCAGAGCTGAGGGAGCGCCGCACTGTCGGAGGGGCGGTACTGAGGGAGCGCCGCACTGTCGGAGGGGCAGTGCTGAGGGAGCGCCGCACTGTCGGAGGGGCGGTACTGAGGGAGCGCCGCACTGTCGGAGGGGCGGTACTGAGGGAGCGCCGCACTGTCGGAGGGGCAGTGCTGAGGGAGCGCCGCACTGTCGGAGGGGCGGTACTGAGGGAGCGCCGCACTGTCGGAGGGGCGGTACTGAGGGAGCGCCGCACTGTCGGAGGGACAGTACTGAGGGAGCGCCGCACTGTCGGAGGTGCCGTCTTTCGGATGAGACGTTATACCGAGGCCCCGTTTGCTCTCGGGTGGACATAAAAGATCCCACGGCCTTATTTTGGAGAAGAGCAGGGGGAGTTCTCCCCAGTGTCCTGGGGCCAATATTTATCCCTCAACCAACATAAATGCAGATGATCTGGGTCATTATCACATTGCTGTGTGTGGGAGCTTGCTGTGCGCAAGTTGGCGTTTCCCACATTACAACATTGACCACACTTCAAAAGTGATTGGCTGTAAGGCGCTTTGGGACATTAAGGCACTAAATAAATACAACTTTTCCTTTCTTCCTGCTCCCCCTCGCTCACCGCGGGGGGGGGGGAGGGAGAGGGGGGATGGGAGAGTGCAGTGACAGAGAGTTGTATCGTGTGCACTCCATCCCAAACTGACATCGCAAGTGTTGAAGCTTTTTTTTTTATAGAAGTGTCAGTTGCTCTTCAGGCACCAGCACGTCACTGAGGGATTGTCGGTGTCTATTCGTGTGTGTATTAAGCTGTTCGTTAAGCACGCCGAGACAGCAGATGACACTCCCACTCGGTCCATCGTGTCAGCGCGGCGCACTGTTGTTGACCTCGGAGAGAGACGTTCAGTCATTACTTGAGAATCCTATCTCCTCGGGTGCAAGGTTGCATCGTGTACCAGATGAATGTCTCCTTGGTTTCCCCGGCACAAAAAACCTCTGGGCGGTTGGGTGGCGGGGGTGAGGGTTTGAAACTGTGACCCGGGGTGGGAAATTTAATTTAGCGCACAGTGTGTCTCGCCGAGGAACCGCAGCTCACGGACTGGGAGGGTGCGGGGTACGGGGCTGTGGTGGAAGAGAGAGGGTGGGGGAGGGGAGGTGGAGGGTGGGGGCGCGGGTGGGAATAGGAGCCAGATGGTGAACCGGGAGCGGGAAGCACGGGGCTGGGCGTTGGAGAGGGAGGAAAGTGTAATGTATGCTCACGGGTTTGTAGAGCTGTCTCATTTCTGCGGTCCGTGTTCCACGTGTACGTTCAGTCTGTGAGGTTGCAGCCCCTCTTCCAATATTTGAAGAGCCTGCTCCTCAAACTCTGGCTGCACTTCAGTCCCGCGCTCCTGATCTTTGGGCACCCGGTGCGGAGGGGAGCGGGTAGGTCCGAGGGCCGCCTCATAGGACTGCTCCTGGGCCTGGCCAAGGGGGCCATCAGCCGGTCCAGGCAGCGGGTGGTCGAGGGGGTCGTTCAGCCCGACTGCCTGTCTCTCTTCCGCGGTTACATCCGAGCCAGGGTGTCCCTGGAGATGGAGCTCGCGGTGTCCACCGGTACGCTCGCGAGAGGTGGGCGCCGGAGGGACTGGAGTGCATCATCCACCCTCGGAAACCAAATCTTAATTTGATTTGACACGGTTGCATTGCACATTTGTGGGTTTTGGTGCCCTTACCAAAGGGGGCACTCAATTTAATGTTATACAAATAGTTGTAGAGCTGTTGAGTTGGGAGTGGCTTAGCCAGTCACGTGATGTTCACAAGACTCAATAAAACCCCAGCCAGTTGGGTTTGGGGGATCCGCAATGGGGCAGGTGGTTGTGAACCTGATGGATGAACCAGTAATGTGTCGTGTGATGATCCTTTTGCTAATAAACCAACTCAATGTGTTGCTATGAATTCTTAAGTGAAGATCATAGACAGTCCCTCGGAATCGAGGAAGACTTGCTTCCACTCTTAACATGAGTCCTTAGGTGGCTGAACAGTTCAATACGAGAACCACAGTCCCTGTCACCAGTGGGACAGATAGTGGTTGAGGGAAGGGGTGGGTGGGACTGGTTTGCCGCACGCTCCTTCCGCTGCCTGCGCTTGGTCTCTGCACGCTCTCGGCGACGAGACTCGAGGTGCTCAGCGCCCTCCCGGATGCACTTCCTCCACTTAGGGCGGACTGGTCTCTGGCCAGGGACTCCCAGGTGTCGGTGGGGATGTTGCACTTTATCAGGGAGGCTTTGAGGGTGGTCCCTTGTAACGTTTCCTCTGCCCACCTGGGGCTCGCTTGCTGTGAAGGAGTTCTGAGTAAAGCGCTTGCTTTGGGAGTCTCGTGTCTGGAATGCGGACAATGTGGCCCGCCCAGCGGAGCTGGTCGAGTGTGGTCAGTGCTTCGATGCTGGGGATGTTGGCCTGGTCGAGGATGCTGATGTTGGTGCGTCTGTCCTCCCAGGGGATTTGTAGGATCTTGCGGAGACATCGTTGGTGGTATTTCTCCAGCGACTTGAGGTGTCTACTGTACATGGTCCATGTCTCTGAGCCATACAGGAGGGCGGGTATCACTACAGCCCTATAGATCCTGAGCTTGGTGGTAGGTTTGAGGGCCTGGTCTTCAAACACTCTTCCTCAGGCCGAAGGCTGCACTGGCGCACTAGAGGCGGTGTTGGATCTCGTCGTCAATGCCTGCGCTTGTTGATAGGAGGCTCCCGAGATAGGGGAAATGGTCAACGTTGTCCAGGGCCGCGCCGTGGATCTTGATGACTGGGGGGCAGTGCTGTGCGGCGAGGGCAGGCTGGTGTAGGACCTTTGTCTTACGGATGTTTAGTGTAAGGCCCATGCTTTCGTACGCCTCGGTAAATACGTCGACTGTGACCCATGAAGCAAATACATTACAGGGAGGGAGGGAGGGGGCGAGGGCGGGAAAGGGGGGGTCGGAGACGGGAGTTGCCGGGCGGGACACGGTGCAGAACCCGTTGTGCTCGGAGGAGAGTGTGCAGGACTGAATGCGTTGCCCTGCGGAGAGGCGGGGGGGGGGGGGGGGGGTTGCTGGGCCCCCAAGCCGTGTGTTGCAAGTACTGGAGGGCAGCCTTGCTTTAACCTGTGTGTGTGTCTCCTGTTCCGACAGGCACGTACTGCCAGCAGCGTGAGGTGGAGGCCATCACCGAGGGGGTGGAGGAGGACGAGGGCTGCTGCTGCTGCGAGCCCGGGCACCTGCCCCACATGCTGTCCTTCAACGCGGCCTTCGGCCAGCGCTGGCTGGCCTGGGAGGTGGCCGCCACCAAGTACGTGCTGGAGGGCTACAGCATCAGTGACAACAACGCGGCCTCCATGCTGCAGGTCTTCGACCTCCGCAAGATCCTCATCACCTACTACGTGAAGGTATTGACCGGGGGGGTTACTGGGGAGGCCTCCCGCGCCCCACCCTGATACATACTCTATCCCCCCCCCCCCCCACCCTGATACACAAACCAGCTCCCCTCCCCCGTGCCCCACCCTGATACACAAACCAGCTCCCCTCCCCCGTGCCCCACCCTGATACATACTCTATTCCCCCCCCACCCTGATACACAAACCAGCTCCCCTCCCCCGTGCCCCACCCTGATACATACTCTATTCCCCCCCCACCCTGATACACAAACCAGCTCCCCTCCCCCGTGCCCCACCCTGATACATACTCTATCCCCCCCCCCCACCCTGATACACAAACCAGCTCCCCTCCCCCGTGCCCCACCCTGATACATACTCTATCCCCCCCACCCTGATACACAAACCAGCTCCCCTCCCCTGTGCCCCACCCTGATACATACTCTATCCCCCCCCCCCCCCCCCCCTGATACACAAACCAGCTCCCCTCCCCCGTGCCCCACCCTGATGCACCCTCTACCCATCCTCCTCTCCCCAGCCCCTCTCCTCCCTTTCCCCACCCCTACCCTCTCTTCCCTTCTACGCCCTCCCCCCTTACCTTCCCTTCTCTCTTTCCTCACTATACCAGCCCCCTTTCCCCAACATGGCGAAACGACCCAAGGCCCTTCCCAGAAGCGATTTATCGGACGCAATCTGACCCCGAACCACAAGGAGATATTGGGGACAGGCGACCAAAAGCTGGGTCACAGAGGTCGGTTTTAAGGAGCGTCTTAAAGGAGGAGAGGCGGAGAGGTTTAGGGCGGGAGTTCCAGAGTTTGGGGCCCAGGCAGCAGAAGGCACGGCCAGCGATGGTGGACCGATGGAAATCAGGGGAGGCCGCAAGAGGCCAGAGTTGGAGGAGCGACGAGATCTCGGGTTGTGGGGAGGAGGAGATTAGAGATAGGGAGGGGCGAGGCCCATGGAGTAAATTTGAAACGAATTGCATCGAATGTACACAGGCCGCCACCGCTCCGTGCCGGGGTTTATACACCACACCAGCCCCCTCCCACCCCTCTCCATCCCACCCCATCACCATATCCTTCTCTCCCTTTCTCCCTCGTGTGTTTATCTGGCTTCCCCTTAAATGCATGGCCGCTGGTCGCTTCAACCACTGCAGGCCTGTTCCCCAGGAAGTGTTGCACCTTCAATCGATGTGATGGAGGGGGAGGGGAAGGGGAAGGGGAGGGCAGGGAACGAGTTCCCCCTTCAAAGAATGAATGGGGAAGTCTCGGAGCAATGCTTCTGGTTCTGCATCTTCCACCAGCACCCGAAATAAATCTGGAAATGAGAAGCTGGGGACCAGTTAGAGAGACCGTGGGATTGTCACACAAACCCGACCAGTAACCCACGGAGGGCCGCTGTGACTCCCCCCTCCCCCCAACCCCGCACCAAATGCTGGAGCTCACTGGGATACGGGTACAAAAGGTGCCAGCCGTCCAACTGGCCATTCTCCACAGGGGGCTATCAGGTGTGGGTAGGCTATTTGACTGTGGGGTCCATCAGACAAGGCCCATTTCAGTCCCTGTTTGACATTCCATTGACTGCTTCCCAGCAACGATGACAGGACAGTCATCAACTGACTCCTTCTACTCCCCCCCCACCCTTCTACTCCCCCCCCCCCCACCCTTCTACTCCCCCCCCCCCCACCCTTCTACTCCCCCCCCCCCCACCCTTCCTACTCCCCCCCCCCCCACCCTTCTACTCCCCCCCCCCCCCACCCTTCTACTACCCCCCCCCCCCACCCTTCTACTC